>NC_091961.1:24187432-24442432 GCF_031021105.1 Erythrolamprus reginae | reverse complement strand
GCATTTCCAATAAAAGGTTGGGAATCTCTGCTCTAGATGATTCACCATATGAGGATGCACCTCTTTCTATACATCAGATTCCCTTTGCCTTGGAACTCATTTACAGTGATACCTCGTCTTACAAACCCCTCGTCATACAAACTTTTCGAGATACAAACCCGAGGTTTAAGCTTTTTTGCCTCTTCTTCCAAACTATTTTCACCTTACAAACCCAAGCCGCCGCCACTGGGATGCCCCACCTCCAGACTTCTGTTGCCAGCGAAGCGCCCGTTTTTGCCCTGCTGGGATTCCCCTGAGGCCCCCCTCCATGGGAAACACCACCTCCGAACCTCCGTGTTTTTGCGATGCTTCAAAAACATTACAAACCTCGTCCCGGAACCAATTTAGTTCGTAAGACGAGGTATCACTGTATTTCATAACAGATTTCGTGAATCACCGTAAGCTTCCTATAAATGCATCATCATTGCTCTCTGATTATTTTATTAATAGCCGGTTTATCTTCAGTGTTGTGATTCAGCCTGAGGCTCCTCAGGGAACGGCTGGAACTCTGCCGGATCCATGCTCAGAGGGGGAGGACGATGAACAGGAGGGGGAGGACCAGGCAGAAGAGGAAGAGGAGGAGGGAGAGCAGCCTGAGACCCCCGGGGGGGGCCTCTCCTCAGCGAGTAGCCTGGATTCATTAGATGAAGACGCCCAGGCTATCATAGATATGAGGCAGAGGCGGGCAGCCCAAAGAAGGGGCCAATTAGCAAGGTATTTCCATCCCTGAGTTGGTAACAGCTGGGTTTGGGTGTGGTTCTCCTCAGCAGGGTTGAAAAGGCAGGCCCGCCCTTACTGTATTGTGGAGAGTTATCAATTGGGAGTCCTGTGACCTTGCTTCGATTCTTGACGTCTCTGATCCTGACTTGTGGCTTCGAAGGCTGAAGACTTGGGGGAGGCGTGGGTTTTATTACCTCCAGCGTTGTTTTTGCCAGCAAGAATCCTGTTTTATTGCCTGGCCGTCGTGAAACCTCTGTGAAGCTTCATAACGTTCCTACCTGTAAGAAGTTTTTGTTACCTGTGTTTGCTTTCCAGTATATAAACTGCCTTTGCTTTGTACCAGTGTGTCTGGGTACTATTTTTAGTTGGTGTTGGCGTCTGGGGGGACCCAGACAGAGTCTTCGGAGAGGGGCGGCATACAAATCTAAGTAATAAATAAATAAATAAATTCAGTATGCAACATTTTCACCTCCAGCTCTTTGCCTTGCCTTGACTGCCAAATGCAAAATATCGCCACTACCTATGAGAAAATTTGATGAAGTTCATGTCCCAATTAACCAATTCGTCTTCATTAGGCCAGAGCAATTACTGTTATGGCTACTAAGAGTATGTTGGGAAATAGTTTCTAAATGAAGAAATTAAGACATAATTAATTGCCAAACTTCCAGCAAATTTGATGGACCTAAGAATAGATTCTTGACCTGTTTATTTAAAACTAGAATTTCTCTTTGGAGACAGCATCTTTTCCCCTCAGTAATTATAAAGAAAATAGCTTCTGCCTATTTTTCCCCCTTTCCATTCTCCCAGTGATATTTAATGGGAATTGGGTGAAGATGACTTTTGCGAAATGCCTGCTATCTTTATAATGAGTTCACCCTACTCAGCTTGGCACTTCTATAAAAAATGCAGCTACTACTATTCCTTTGCCATAGTTCAGCTGAATACTTTGTGCAGTGCAGTAACTGTGTAGAGGGATAAAGCATTCAATAGCTGGAGTTTGGGATTATGCAGAATACGACCTGAGGCTGTAAGGGCCTGGATGGAGATGAACTCGCTGGATCTCAACCCTAATAAGACAAGTGGCTTTAGGTTTTTGAGCTCCTCTCCAGTGGCTTATTGACTCTGGATGTGGTAGCATTCCCCCAAGGAGAGTTTATTATTATTATTATTATTATTATTATTATTATTATTATTATTATTATTATTTATTAGATTTGTATGCCGCCCCTTTCCGTAGACTCGGGGCGGCTCACAACACAATAAAAACAGTTTATAACAAATCTAATAATTTACAATTTAAAATATTAAAATACCCCATTATTAAACAGACATACACACAAGCATACCATACATAAATTGTATAGGCCTGGGGGCGATATCTCAGTTCCCCCATGCCTGACGACAAAGGTGGGTTTTAAGAAGTTTGCGAAAGGCGAGGAGGGTAGGGGCAGTTCAAATCTCTGTGGGGAGCTGGTTCCAGAGAGTCGGGGCTGCCACAGAGAAGGCTCTTCCCCTGGGGCCCGCCAACCGACATTGTTTAGTTGACGGGACCCGGAGAAGGCCCACTCTGTGTTGGCATCCAATTTGGAGGTCCTCTTGATGTTATGACTCTTTCCGAAATTGCACATGGTAGCCATGATCAGGGAGAGGCTTTGTGAAAATTAATATTATTTGTCTGTTGAGTAAATACATTCCTAGATTCAAGATGCTTTCCTGTAATCACTCTTTTCACAGTTAGACCTGCCAGGTCCCTTCCTTTAAACCAGAGGTCTTCAAACTTGGCAACTTTAAGGCTTGTGGATTTTGACTTCCAGAATTCTCCAGCCAGCAGAGGCTGGCTAGAGAATTCTGGGAGTTGAAGTCCACAAGTCTTAAAGTTGTCAAGTTTGGGGACCCCTGCCTTAAACATTGTTATTTGGTAGAACAGGGGTCAGCAACCTTTTGGACCTCAGGGACTACTAAATCGATAATTTAAAATCTCATGGACCACTAACATGAATTTGTAAAAAAAAAAGAGTAGTTAGTGCAATATAGAAAACACAATTAATTTTTTTGCGGACCACCAAAATTTTCTCATGGACCACCAGTGGTCCATGGACTACCAGTGGTCCATGGACTACCAGTTGGTGACTGGTGTGGTAGAGCATCAGTGATGCACTTCTACTGTAGTTGTCACAATCTCTTGGACAGTGTTTCTCTGATAGTTTGAGGTCCGCTACCCTCTTACCTCTGGAAGTTTGGTAAAATATCTCTATCTTAGCGCTTAGCACTGGACAAAAATTGAGATGAGCCAGTGATGGATGTTATGGCGGAAAAATGTCATTCTAGTTTGTATTGGTGATACAATTGTTTCATTGGTTTTGTTCCAAGCTACCTAGAATGATTGCATAATGTCTGGCTTGCTGGATGGGTAGATAGATAGATTTCGTTTTAGAAAAAGGAAGAGAATAATACAGAACTTTAGAAGGGAGTGGGACCTCATGTTTTGATTTGGAAACTGTTCATGGCATCGGACCAGAATATCTCCGAGACCGCCTTCTGCTGCACGAATCCCAGCGACCGATTAGGTCCGACAGAGTTGACCTTCTCCGGGTCCCGTCAACTAAACAATGTCGGTTGGCGGGCCCCAGGGGAAGAGCCTTCTCTGTGGTGGCCCCGACTCTCTGGAACCAGCTCCCTCCAGAGATTAGAACTGCCCTTACCCTCCTTGCCTTTCGTAAACTCCTCAAAACCCACCTTTGTCGCCAGGCGTGGGGGAATTGAGATATCTCCCCCGGGCCTATATAATTTATGTATGATATGTTTATAGGTATGTCTGCTTAAAAATGGGGTTTTCTTAACTTAATTGTAAATTATTAGATTTGTTATGAATTGTTTTATTATGTTGTGAGCCGCCCCGAGTCTACGGAAAGAGGTGGCATACAAATCTAATAAATAAATAAACAAACAAACAAATAAATAAATAAATAATAAAATTCAGCAAGCAGAAAACAAAACTATCAATTTAAAAGTAAAAAAACAATAACACAAATACGACATACCATATACAACCCTCTTTTTATGAGCAATGCACTGCACAAAATTTATTTGATTCTTTAAAGAAGTATCAAAGGAATAATAAACATGTGATTTTTTTTTACACAAGGGCAGTTATTTTAGCAGTAGTCTTAAGCCATGTTGTCTACATACTGTAATAGAAAACAGTGATTTCCTCTTTTGAGAATGAGTCCAGTTTCTTTTCAGGTTCATATGATTCATTCTCCAGTGGGGCATAACATATTGTTTCCGCTTTTTGATTTAATTGTAGTTTAGGCTGTTGTTTGAAGTGTAAATTATGATTAATTTTACCTATTTTATTGTAGTTATTAATACAATAATTATATGGTATGAACTATATTATGCCTAATTGAAGCTAAAAGCAATAGCATTTAAGTTTCCCCATTAGCTAATAGACCATCAATTGCTGGGGGTTTTCTTGGCTGTGAGCTCAGCTTCTTTGGAAAAGATTGTCCAATAGAAATAAAATGAACCCATAATGAATGACCTTTAAATGTCTGTCTTAATACTGCCCATAAACCTACACCGTCGACACGAATTTATTCTGAATCATTGTCAGGAGTACTGAACTTCTTTATAGAATTACTTTGCCTGTGACATTTCGGTAATTGATTAGTAATTAACTATCCCAAATGTGTGTACAGTGTTCATTCAGAATAAACAGCTTTATTCAGTTGCATTATCTGGGTGCCTAATATTTAAAGATGACAGTATTTTCATCAGGGGTGGGTTCTAACTTATCTTGATGCTGGTTCGCTTCTTATTTATTTATTCATTCATTCATTCATTCATTTATTTATTCATTCATTCATTCATTCATTCATTCATTCATTCATTCATTCATTCAATTTTTATGCCGCCCTTCTCCTTAGACTCAGGGCGGCTTACAACATGTTAGCAATAGCACTTTTTAACAGAGCCAGCCTATTGCCCCCACAATCCGGGTCCTCATTTGACCCACCTTGGAACGATGGAAGGCTGAGTCTTCCTTCCTTCCTTCCTTCCTTCCTTCCTTCCTTCCTTCCTTCCTTCCTTCCTTCCTTCCTTCCTTCATTCATTCATTCATTCATTCATTCGATTTTTATGCCGCCCTTCTCCTTAGACTCAAGGCAGCTTACAACATGTTAGCAATAGCACTTTTTAACAGAGCCAGCCTATTGCCCCCACAATCCGGGTTCTCATTTGACCCACCTCGGAAGGATGGAAAGCTGAGTCAACCTTGAGCCGGTGATGAGATTTGAACCGCTGACCTTCAGATCTACAAGTCAGCTTCAGTGGCCTGCAGTACAGCACTCTACCTGCTGCGCCACCCCGGCTCTTCTTGTTTGTTGCACATGCGCTGAGGAAAAAAGACCCAGACTGGCACTGACTGAACTGGTTTTCTGATGTCATCATGACATCACTGGTGGTTTGCTACCAGTTCAGCCGAACCAAACCGAACCGGTCCAAATCCACCTCTGATTTCCATGCATGACCTGTGCTGAGCTATAAAGAGGAGATTGGTCTGCAGAAACAGTCCCAACGATGCTTTTCGAAAGGCAACTGGACTTTCTTGGGTTTTTTTCCCTTGAAAATGTTTTGCTTCTCATCCAAGAAGCTTCAGAACTGAAGAAGCTCGGAAACGTTCGTCAAGAGTCAATTTATTGTCAGGGTTCCAAGTAACACACCCAGAGCAATCAAAACTCCAAGGCAGTTGAATTCCTCAAAGAATAGATTTGTTGGATATGCCATATTGGCACAAACTGCTCAAAACCGACTCTTAAATATTCCTGCTGTTTTCATCTAATTAAAAGTAAAAATTCTTTCACTTTCTCCAAATAGTCACATGGTCCAATCAGGATACAGTACAGTTGCTGAATAGAATAGAATAGAATTTTTATTGGCCAAGTGTGATTGGACACACAAGGAATTTGTCTTGGTGCATGCGCTCTCAGTAAGTAAGTAAGTAAGTAAGTAAGTAAGTACATACATACATACATACATACATACATACATACATACATACATACATACATACATACATAGAATTTATTGGCCAAGTGTGATTGGACACACAAGGAATTTGTCTTTGGTGCAGATGCTCTCAGTGTACATAAAATAAAAAGATACATTTGTCAAGAATCATGTGGTACAACACTTAATGATTGTCATAGGGGTCAAATAAGCAATGAAGAAACAATCAATATTAATAAAAATCTTAGGAAACAAGCAACAAGTTACAGTCATACAGTCCTAAGTGGGAGGAAATGGGTGATAGGAATGATGAGAAAAACTAGTAGAATAGAAGTGCAGATTTAGTAAAAAGTCTGACAGTGTTGAGGGAATTATTTGTTTAGTAGAGTGATGGCATTCAGGAAAAAACTGTTCTTGTGTCTAGTTGTCTTGGTGTGCAGTGCTCTGTAGCAACGTTTTGAGGGTAGGAGTTGAAACAGTTTGTGTCCAGGATGTGAGGGGTCAGTAAATATTTTCCCCGCCCTCTTTTTGACTTGTGCAGTATACAGGTCCTCAATGGAAGGCAGTTGGCAGCCATTGTTTTTTCTGCAGTTCTGATTCTCCTCTGAAGTCTGTGTTGGTCTTGTTGGGCTGCAGAACCAAACCAGACAGCTATAGATGTGCAGATGACACCTGGACACCTGATGGGAATGTCTTTGGTTCCCAGGAGAAAATATTTTATTTTGGCTACCAGCCCTCCCCCAGCTGTCTCTACTCCCCCCTCCCTTTCCCACAGCTCCAGTTATGGCAGCACTAAAGCCTCAAAATGGCCACAGCCAGGTCAGTTTCAGGCAGTGGTGGGTTTCATTTACCTTCGCTACTGGTTCGGAATTATGTGCAGACCCTTCTACGAATGCACAGATCATCTGTGATGACATCTGAGTGGGTGGGCAGAGCCTCCCGTCACCGCCACTACCAGTTCGCGTGAACCGGTCCAAACCGGTAGCAACCCATCCCTGTCTTCAGGGTTGATAAAGTTTTCAAGGAAAACCCCCAAGAAAGTCCAGTTGCCTTTGGAAAAGCACTTTTGAGGCAACCATAATAACTTGGATGATTGAGAATGTCCATCAGTGACTTATGGGAAATGGATTCTCATGGCAGCTGCAGTTCTTGCTGTCAAATTCAGATGGCTTTGAAGTCCTGGAGCTCCAATTATAATGATTAAAGTGAAGATCTTTGATAGCTTGCATCACAATTTCTTGGGAGAGATTTCTTGGAGAGACTAAGTTGGAGCACCACTTCATTCCATTAAGAAGTCAAGGGAGAGGCTGACCCAGCATCAAGTTGGACTTTAGAACATATAGATGAGTAGTTGGAAATAAAAGTATGAGGAAGAAGATAGGAGTTAAACGAAAAGTGGAGATGGTTTGTCAGATGATCAGTCTACTTTGAAGGCATGGAGTAAATAGAAGACATTTGAAGGGGTTTGGATTTATAGGGTATTTGATGTGGCTTTGTGAATGGGACAGTAATCTTAATCCATCTGTCAGAAATGGGAGTAGGTTCTCCTGTTTGGGTGGGTGTTGGAGGTACTGGACTAGATGACCTGCAAGGTCCCTTCCAACTTTGTTATTTTATATTCTCTATTCTTTTCTGAAAGTCACTCTTTATGCTTCTCTTATTCCTTCCCAACCCAGGCTCACATTTGATTTTAACCAAAAGTTCCAAGTGATAGATTTATATTTCTTTATACGGTAAAGTTCTTAGTCTGACCACCATGGCAGTAATACTAGGTCTGACTCATTTAAAGCTGTTTGTTAGGAAATTAAGATTCAGTGGCTCCCCCCTCTCTTCTTTATTCTTTTAACATTTAAATGGAGCCTCTGTGAGAGGAATCATCCATGGTTTGAGGGTGCAATTACCACTACCAACATGCTAATGATATCCAGATATACAGCTGTAATTGGAAACTGCCTCTTAAGGAAAGTTTAGAGATGATTGTCGTGTCCATGTTACATCCTGTAGTAGAGGCAGATTGAAACTGCCTATTGGAAGCTATGCTGATACCTGGCATCTATCTAGTAATTAGAGAGTTATGAGCAGATGCTTGGCAATGATAGGAAACAGTTCAGTGACAATTGTAGGAAACAGGACAACAATTCTCTCCTCCCTCCCATGAACTGTCTTCTGTTTACAGTTCCTGTTTTAATCCGTTGCGTTCAACTCAGGAATAGATATTGCTGCAGATAAAAAGATAAGAACTGAATTGGGTATGTGTCATTTATTATTATTATTATTTATTAGATTTGTATGCCGCCCCTCTCTGTAGACTCGGGGCGGCTCACAACAACAATAAAACAATATACAACAAATCTAATAATTTAAAAGTCACTTAAAAACCCTTATTAAAAAGCAAAAACAAACATACCATGCATAAACTGTATAGGCCCGGGGGAGATGTCTCAATTCTCCCTCTGGCGGCAGAGGTGGGTTTTAAGGAGTTTACGAAAGGCAAGGAGGGTGGGGGCAATTCTAATCTCCGGGGAGAGCTGGTTCCAGAGGGTCGGGGCCGCCACAGAGAAGGCTCTTCCCCTGGGTCCCGCCAAACGACATTGCTTAGTCGACGGGACCCGGAGAAGGCAACTCTGTGGGACCTAACCGGTTGCTGGGATTCGTGCGGCAGAAGGCGGTCCCGGAGATATTCTGGTCCGATGCCATTTACATCTAAGATTTTTTTAAAAATGTATTCTGCCTCTATTTTAATAAAACACATTAAGGGATTATAGTTATATGACCCAACTAAGTTTAAAAAAACATTTCAAATAATATTTGTATGCTTCTATTGTTTCACTGCTTCTCAAAACTTGCTCAGAACTACACAGATTTTCTTATTTTTAGATGTCTGGACACATTATTCACATTGTTGGAATATTTGGTACACGTAGAGACAAGTCACGTCACCCATCTGGAAGGGTAAAAAATTACACATATGCTTAAAACTATCAACTCCTATTGCAGCAGCTACTCTCTAGGTAGCAAAATTGGGGTCTTATATATTACTGAAAATGAAATTAACAGTTTTTTTAAAAAAATCATCTATTTTTTTTCTCTCTCTCTCGTTTTGCAGGCAAGAGGAGCAGACATCCCTGAGATTTCTGGAGAGCTATCCTTGCGGACCTGCGGCAGCACAGCTAGCATGAAAGTGAAGAATGTGAAAAAGTAAGATGTTTTCTTTCATCCTTGCAACTTCAGTGACGTTCTTGGCATTCCTAAATGTTGACTCCAAGCCACTGATGGACTTGTTGTCAATACACAGGTGGAGTAAGTAAAATTAATCCCTGTTGCACAAAGGCAATAAGAAATAAAAGGGAAAGGTTTCGCCTGCCCAGTCGCATCCATTCCTAGAGCAGTGTTTTCTCAATTATTTTCTGTTTCTCTCCCCCCCCCCCAGAAGAAGTAAACATTTTGTGCCTCCCCCAACTCTCTGGGATTGTTTGCAATATTCAGCATGTTTTCACTGAAAAAAGTCAAGCGGCTTATCAGTGTGATTGGGATGTAATGTGTTTAAGTGACGCCTTAATTTATTTGACTTCATGCTGTCTGCTGCCAACATTTTTAGACACAGTAAACATACCGGTCTTCTCCGTACTGAAGGAGCGGGTCCAGCAGTCACATGGGTTGCTCATGTCCAATCCGGTGGAACTGAGCCTAGTATTAAAAAAGCTTGCTGGATCCGCCCCTTCCCCAGAATTCGCTCAGTTCGCATATCCTGCGGTTGTATTGTGATAGCTCGTTCAACATTCTAACACCTTCCCTTCGATCTTTCCTTCAAAAGTAGTAAGAATTATTTATCCTTATTTGTTTACTTGCACTAATAGCGCCAGCCGTTTGCGGCTCGGCTTTTTTCCTTGGGAGAAGTTGCGGTTTCGTTTTCCCACGGCTGTTTTGCCGTTTACGATCCCCGCTGCCGCTTGTGGATTCCTTTAATCCTTTGGCCTGGAGGTCTTGGTGCAAGTATTGCTTCATTGATTTATTTATATTGTTAAGGGCTTAAGAAATACCTCCTGCGGAGTGAGACGCTTGTTTCTAGTCTCCTGGACTTAGTCGATCGCTTCCCCTTTAAGAATTCCATTACGGAGCGATTTTTCGGCGCGAAGGCCTTCGCACCCTTTTTTAATTTAGGCCTCTCGTGTTGGCCTTCTGCCAGCCGCGTAGGCCTCAGTCCACCGCTCGGATCCCGGAGTGGGCTTTGGGACGCTCAGGCTTAATTCTCCACCGGCTAAGCCTCCAACCAGAGTGCCTTGGTTACTTTAATTAAAGTTTAGGGAGGCTGGCCACGCTGTATTTGGGGACACGAACTCTGGGTTTGCCCAGATTGCCCTCAAGTCTCAGCAGCTCCGAGGCCTCGGAGCAGGATCCATTCCTCTTGGGAAGTCTTTGAAATTCTTCTCCCTAATTATTCAGTTATTTGGCTCAGCCTTGTCTTCTGTTAATTGTCAGACTATGGCTACTTTTCCCAAGAGAGGCACCACTCAAGGTCCCAGAGAGGCCAGGCCTACAGGCGATGAGATTACCAGTATCCCCCAGGCCTCGACCTCCTCTTCTTCAGGGGCCCGCCCCTCGACCAAAGTCACCAGGGCTGAGAAGAGAAGGGACCTAGCCCTACAAAAAATCCATGACAAATCAGCAAAGCATTTGAAAGTACAGGCCCAAGTACTCAGTAGTCATGACCCCCCAGAGGCTTCTAATCTGCCTTCTTCTGGGGTCACTGTGTTATCTCTGGATGAGCCAAACCTAGACAGACCCCAACCTAACCTATGGGGAATAGGTCCAGAGGAACCAGATATTATTGAAGATTCCCCCCAGCCAGGATCCTCCCAGGCCTTCAGGGATTCTTCTGCCATTCCTGCTGATATTTCTAGTTTACCTCCTGAATTCCAATCTATTTTTTCTGTGTTATCCAAGGCCATTGATGCTAAACTCTCTACCATCAATGCGCTCCCCTTACCTCCTCCACCTCCTCGTCCCTCCCGCCCCTTGGGTTCCTCCCCAACGGTTAGAGCTCCTATTCAGGATGAATCAGATTCCTCTCAGGACGAATATGAGGATATGGAGGAGGATGAGGATCCCTTTCAAGGCCTCTCAGATGATGAGGAATCCCAAATAAAGGTTCCTTCTCCAATTACTATTTTTCCCTCTCAATTGTTCAAATCTCTCCTCCTCAAAGCTAGAATTTCTACCGGATTGGCGGCCCAGGAGAAACAGGCCTCCACATCCACTGATCCCCCGGAGGAGAATTTACCTTACTTCACAGAGGAACAGGAGGATAACGAGGTAATTCCTATGCCTAAATTGTTTAAAGATGCCTTACTTAAGCAGTGGGATTTCCCAGCCTCTGGGCTTAATCCCACAACCAAGGACAAAAAGTTGTACAAACTCTCCTCCTCCTATGAGGAGCTCCTGTCCTTTCCTAAACCGGATGAACCTGTCAAGATCCTTCACTCGGCGGCTGCTGTGCCAGGCGAAGCAGAGGAAGTCCTCCGCCCAGAGGACAAGCGGATTGAACAGATGCTCAAAAGAGGATTCACCGCAGATTCCTGGGCCATTAAAAGTTCTGCAGCGGCTTCCTTTTTCTCCAGAGCCATGCTTCTGTGGCTTCGCCAACTTCAACAGCATATTCCCCCCGATGACTTGAGAGGTCAACAAGACTTCAACAAGGTATTTGCAGCTGCTCAGTACGTGGCTGATGCCACTTTACAATCTACTAGATTTTCTGCTAAGTCTATTGCAGCTTCTACAACGGCAAGAAGACTCCTATGGCTTCGCCCTTGGCAAGCAGGAGTACGTCAGAAGTGGCAGTTATCTCTGGGACCCTTAAAGCGCGACCTTCTTTTCGGGGATCTTCTGGATCCACTCCTCACGGAAACCACGGACAAGAAGAAAGTATTGGGTCCAACTACCAAAAAGGCCACCAAAACGCAGTCCTTTCGTCGCCCAGGGCGTCAACAAGATCAAGCGGCTTCCTATCAGAGAACTCCAGGTCAGTATTCCCCCCGCTTTCGTTCCCAAGGTAGGAACTCCAGGGGCAGAGGTTTTCGCTTCCAAAGGGGAGCGCCCTCTAACAGGGCTTCAAAAAAACCTAGATGGTAGTTTTTCCTCGATTCCCATAGGCGGCCGCCTAGCCTATTTCGCCTCTAATTGGCGTCTCACCTCCAAGGACCCCTGGGTCATTGACACTGCTCAAAAAGGCCTTCTTTTAGAATTTACTTCTCCCCCTCCTAAACGTTTTATTTCCTGCCCTTCTCCCAGGTCCTCCTCAGATTGTAACCGTATGGAGGAGGCCATTTCCCACTTATTGTCCATCAGAGCCATTCAACCGGTTCCCCCCGGTCAGAAGGGCCTAGGTTTTTATTCCATCCTATTTATGGTTCCAAAATCCTCCGGAGGTTGGAGAGCTATTTTGGATTTAAAGAAGCTGAACCTATTCATCAAATATAGGAAGTTTAAGATGCACTCCTTATCATCCATTTTGGCCGCCATCCACCCGGGTGATTTCATGGTCTCTTTAGACCTCACTGAGGCCTACCTCCATATTCCTATAGCCAAATGCCACAGAAAATTTTTACGTTTCTCTTTTCAGGGCAGGCATTTCCAGTATAGGGCGATGCCATTTGGCCTTTCCTCGGCCCCTCGGGTCTTTACAAAGCTCTTGGGGTCCCTGGCGGCCTATATCCGGGCGTCACCCATCCACATTTTATGTTACCTTGATGATATTTTGGTTCATGGGAACTCCCTAGAGAAAGTGAAAACAGACCTTTCTGTCACCATGTCAGTTCTACAGGACCATGGATTTTCCATCAACTTTGACAAAAGTCATCTCCAACCTTCCACATCCATTTTACACCTGGGATCCGTTATTAATTCAGAATCCTCCCAGGTCTTTCTCTCTCCTGAGAGAAAAATCAGTATAGGGGAGTTAATTTCATGCATTTTATCTCAACCTTCAGTTTCCATAGTAACCCTGTCTTCCCTTTTGGGGAAGATGGTGTCATGCATAGGCATCATTCCTTGGGCTCGCCTTCATGCTAGGGAACTACAGTGGCTCCTATTACCCTTTCAGAGATCGGGGCACAGCAACTCAAGTCGTCGCATTGTCATCCCACCAATCGTTCGCAGATCCTTCAAGTGGTGGAAGTCTCCGGCCATGGACAAAGGATCCCCGTTCAGATGCCCGGATCAATTTGTCATCACCACAGATGCCAGTCTATCGGGATGGGGCGCCCACGCCCAGGGGATGATAGCCCAGGGCACGTGGTCCCCGGAGGAAGCTTCCAAGCCAATCAATTGGCTAGAGTTAAGAGCCGTATCCCTGGCTCTGAAGCATTTCTCTCCTCGCATTCCCAACCGGCACGTTCTCATTCTCACCGACAACATTGCCACAAAAAGCCACATCTGCAGACAGGGGGGCACGAGATCCAAGGCCCTCATGAGGGAGGCCCTCAAGTTAGGCCTTTGGGCGGAAAAACATCTTCGGTCGCTCCTAGCCGACCACATCTCGGGGAGCCTCAACGTCCAGGCGGATTGGCTATCTCGAGCAACGATAGACCCAGGAGAGTGGAATCTCCATCAAGACCTGTTCCATCAAATCAGCCTCAGATTCGGCCTACCAGTTCTGGATCTCTTCGCGACCAATGCGAACGCCCAACTCCCTCGCTTTTTTTCCAGATTTCCATCCCCGGGAGCGGAAGCAATCAATGCCCTCCGGAGCCCATGGCCTCCAGGCCTACTTTACGCATTCCCTCCAATTCCAATTCTCCCGGACGTGATTCACAAAGTCCTCACCGAGAGGGCCCGAGTAATCCTAATCGCCCCTCATTGGCCCCGCCGGCCCTGGTTCGCGGATCTCCAACAGTTGTCCGTCCAGGACCCTTGCCGACTCCCCGTTTCGGGGGATATGCTGCAGCAGGGGGCCTCATTCCATCCAGACCCGGAGTGGTTCCACCTCACCGCCTGGCTGTTATCAGGAGAGACTTAGAACTGCGTGGCCACGACCCCGATACAGTGGAGGTCATTTTAAAGGCCAGAAGGGGTTCGACCAATCGAATCTACGACCATACGTGGTCTAAGTTTCACCAGTGGTGTCTACAGGAAGGTCTCTCTCCCCTGTGCATCCCCATACACAGGATCATTTCCTTCCTTATGCTGGGTTTCCATCAAGGACTTTCCACCAGCACCCTCCGGCGTCATCTGGCGGCCATTTCCTCTGTCCTAGCGGGGCCCCGCAGACAGCCTCTCCGTTCCTTTCCAGAAGTTCAGGAATTCCTCAAGGGTATAGCCAACCTCAGACCTTCCAAGGTCCACAGGTATCCATCCTGGGATTTGCCACGGGTTCTCCATTCCCTCACGCAGGCACCATACGAACCCCTAAAATCGGCGTCCCTCAGGTACCTATCCTTTAAAGTAGCATTCCTGGTGGCTATTACCTCTGCCCGACGCATTTCGGAGCTGGCTGCCCTCTCAATCAGGCAGGACCTCTGCCAATTTCATCAGGACAAGGTAGTCTTGCGACTGGACCCCACCTTCTTACCCAAGGTCAGTTCCATGTTCCACAGAACCCAAGATATTGTCTTACCTTCCTTCTGTCTCCAACGGGACCATCCCTTGGCAATTAGATGGCACACCCTGGATCTCATCAGAGCGCTGAGGATCTATATCCAACGCACAGGACCCTTTCGGAGGTCAGAAGCACTTTTTATAGCCTATCACCCCAGAGTCATGGGTACCAAAGTGTCTTCAACAGTGATTGGCCGTTGGATCAGAGGGACTATATCTAAGGCCTACGAGTCGGCCTCCCTTTCAGTTCCAAGGAACATCACAGCGCATTCCACCAGGAGCGCAGCCACCTCGGCCGCTTGGGCGACTCAAGCCCCGTTGGAGGAGGTCTGCAAAGCAGCCACTTGGGCCTCGCCAAATTCCTTCATCAGGCACTACAAGATTGACTCTTACGCTTCAGCGGACGCTGCCTTCGGCAGAAGGGTACTCCAATCCGTTATCTCTCACGATAGCAATCTAATCCCACCCTAGGGACCATCTATTGGGTATGTCCCATGTGACTGCTGGACCCGCTCCTTCAGTACGGAGAATAGGCGTTGATTGCTTACCTGAACGCCTCTTCTCGTACGGTGAGCGGGTACAGCAGTCACTTCCCGCCCTTGTATGTGTCTTCTTTACCTTCCTATAACCTTTCTTCCTCTAACAATGAGAGTTGAACACTACAGAGCTTCACAGCTGAGCCTAGTCTATGGATTCGCGAATTCTGGGGAAGGGGCGGATCCAGCAAGCTTTTTTAATACTAGGCTCAGTTCCACCGGATTGGACATGAGCAACCCATGTGACTGCTGTACCCGCTCACCGTACGAGAAGAGGCGTTCAGGTAAGCAATCAACGCCTATTTCCTTGTGTCCCACCATAGTCACAGTGAAGCAAAGCGCTACATACGCTTCGTCATATTTCCTTGTCTTAGCTTTTGGGTATTCATTCATTCATTCATTCATTCATTCATTCATTCATTCATTCATTCATTCATTCATTCATTCATTAGATTTGTATGCCGCCCCTCTCCGAAGACTCACAACAATAAAGCATAGTACAAATCCAATTATTAAAACAGTTTAAAACCCTTAATGTAAAAACAATCGAACATCCCAAACATACCATTCATAAAACGGACTGGCCCAGGGGAATCAATTTCCCCATGCCTGACGGCAGAGGTGGGTTTTAAGAAGTTTGCGAAAGGCAAGCAGGTGGGGGCAGTCCTGATCTCCGGGGAGAGTTGATTCCAGAGGGTCGGGGCCACCACAGAGAAGGCTCTTCCCCTGGGCCCCTCCATCTCTTTCCTCCTTTCTTTTCTTCCCTGTTAAATATTCTTCCGTGGTGTCTCTTAAGGGTTTGTTATCCGCACTTTGTATCTCTTGCTCTTTGAACACTGAGCACATTGTTATGTGTTGTGTGAATGTTTTATTGTTATTATAAAAATCAATTAAAAAGTTAAATTAAAAAAATGTATCTTTTGCTCTGTGCTCTGTGCTATTGTTCAGTAAAAAACCCACTACCAGTGGCAAAAAGAGCACGTTCCCTGAGGTCATGTGCCCCCTGGCATTGTTTTGCATGCCCCCCAGGGGGGCTTGCCCCACTATTTGAGAAACACTGCTCTAGAGAGTGGTACTCATCTCCGTTTCTTTGCTGGGAAAGCCAGCATTGTCCAAAGACATTTTCCATGCTCATGGCTCTATACCAGGGGTGTTTAACTCATGGCCTGTGGGCTAGGTGCATCACATGTGGGCCACCCCCACCCCTGGGTTAACGAAGGGGAAAAAAATCACAATATGTCATGTGACCACAATGTGATGTCCCGGGTTTGACACCCTGCTCTACACCAAACGCTCATGGAGCACTGTTACCCTCTCACCGAAGTGGTACCTATTGATCTACTTGCACTTGCATGTTTTCGAAATGCTAGGTGAGCACGAGCTGGGCAGGAATGGGAATTCACCCCATTGCATGGCACGTGGGTCTCAAACCCAGCTTGCAGCCTTCTAGCTGCCATGCTCAGGGTCTTTAACTGCTGAGCCATTGTGTCCCCTCTCCCACCTTTCCCTAGGAAATATGTTCACTTAAACAGCAAGCCTGCCCACATTTCCCCCCGCCTTTTAATCTCTAGAAACCAAGGCAGATCAATTACTGCTTTATTTTTCCTCCTCCTATTACAATCCTGCAGATTGCTGAAAATGAATCTCTAAACTGGTTGTGGGGTTGGGATTCTGTTCTGCATCCCCAGCTACCAGAGTAACTATCATTAGCGGATCTCCACACCAGCCTCTATTTAAAGACACCTCATCTGCTTTCATCTTCTGTGCCCTCAGGCTTCAGTCTTTGGTGCAGTGGCATCCACAGATAGAGCGAGCTTTATCTTAACTGTAACCTTGTCATTGGGATGCACCAACTCTATCACATTCCTTTTGATTTTGCTAGCAGAGGCTCCTATCTCAAATAAGACTTCAGGACAAGCTTTAGATTAGGTTCTTTAGGTTTATGTTTTCTCTCAATGGCTAGCTAAATCAAAGCATAAACTTTCTACACATAAGAAGAAACAATGGCCCCAACTGTAACTTTCAAAGAAAGTACGGTGAAATGTGTACCATATATATCACAGATTTGAGAAGGGACTTTTTTTTTAACTGTGTTTCACTTCCTTTCTTCCTCTGTTATCCCCTCTGTTCCAATTTAATCTTGGACTTGTATTTGATCCACCTTTGGCTCCAATAATGATTTGAAGTTCAGAAAACTGTCCAGGAATGGATTTGTTCAGAACTCTCATCAATCATGTGCTGATTCTGCAAGAGAAAACGATGACCCCGTTTTCTAGTGTGGAAAGACCAGGTGCTAAATCTCATTTTTCTTTTTAAAGTCCTAAGGGGAGGATGACTGATGATCAAACACTCTTTGTTCACCATTAGAAATGTGCTCCGGGACACTAAAACAATTTCTGCACTGCTATAATATAGCTTCAGCTATACCTATCATTTTGTAACCCCAAGTCAAAGCTAGAAAATAATTAAAATACATGTTTGGTCCCCAGGTCTACTAGTATAGAACTGATGGGCTCTTAATTATTTTCACAGATAATTTCTGTCAGTTGGGATAGATACACGAAGTTCATTCATGTTCCTTGGTTGCTTATCCTTCAATCTTCTAGCCCTCTTGGCATCAAAGGATGAATTCCTTGCCTTCATTTTTCAGTTTCAGGTGCAGGGCCTGAAACTGGAATTTGTCTTCTAACAACAAATAATACTTGACAGTTTGCTTTCTTCCCTAGTGTTGTGTCTGTGTTCCCCCAGACGTCAACACCAACTAAAAAGAGTAGCCAGACACGCTGGTAAAAAGCAAAGTCATTTTATATCTTTGAAAACAAACACAGAGAACAAAAACTGTTCTTACAAACTGGAATGCTATGAAGCTTCACAGAAGAGTCACGACGGCCAGACAATACAACAGGCTTCTTGCTGGCACACACACCACTGTAGATAATAAAACCCACGCCTCCCCCAAGTTTTCAGCCTTCGAGGCCACAAGCCAGGATCAGAGACGCCAAGGATCGAAGCAAGGTCACAGGACTCCCAAAAGATAACTCTCCACAATACAGGAAGGGCGGGCCTGCCTTTTCAACCTTTCTGAGGAGAACCACACGCAAGCCCAGCTGTTGCCTATTAGGGATGGAAGTACCTGGCTAATTGTCCCCTTCTTTGTGCTGCCCTTCTCTGCCTCATATCTATGATGGCTTGTGCGTTCTCATCTAAAGACTCCAGGCTACTCGCTGGGGAGAGCTCCCCCCCGGGGGTCTCAGGCTGTTCTCCCTCCTCCTCGTCCTGACATTCCTCTTCCCCGTCTGCCTGGTCCTCCTCCTCCTCCTGTTCCTCGTCCTCCCCCTCTGATCATGGAGCCGGCAGAGTTCCAGCCGTTCCCTGAGGAGCCTCAGGCTGAATCACACCTAGAAACCTTTTCTTTATTGTTTCTTTCTGTTACATAGACGCTACTCCGTGTCCTGTGGGGTTTGGGACGATAAGATATTCCAATGACAGTGCCAGGAGTATCTTTGCTTGATTGAAGTGTCAGTTCTGATTACTGCAATAATATACTCCAAACTTGTTACCTGTGTTTCAGATTGTCCTTCACCAAAGGCCATTTTCCAAAGATGGCAGAATGTGCACACTTCCATTATGAAAATGTGGACTTTGGCAATATACAGGTGAGAATGTTAAACTGGGTTAAACTGTTACATGGGTTGTCATGGAGCTGCCTTGCCTTTAGCACATATTTTCTAACCTCACCTAAAGGTCCTGTACGTTTATTTTCTGCCTGTTTTGCAATCTTGTGTTGAATTTCCAAACTTCCTGCTTCCACAGTGATTTATGGATCAGCAGGCTCTGTTATACATGCCCATTGCATCACACACCCTCATTCTCTTTTGAATCCTTAATCTTTCCCTGTATTTGAATGAAAATCATAGAATAGAATAGAATTTTTATTGGCCAAGTGTGATTGGACACACAAGGAATTTGTCTTGGTGCATATGCTCTCAGCGTACATAAAATAAAATATACATTTGTCAAGAATCATGTGGTACAACACTTAATGATTGTCATAGGGGTCAAATAAGCAATGAAGAAGCAATATTAATAAAAATCTTAGGATATAAGCAACAAGTTACAGTCATACAGTCAACATGGGAGGAAATGGGTGATAGGAATGATGAGAAAAACTAGTAGAATAGAAGTGCAGATTTAGTAGAAAGTCTGACAGTGTTGAGGGAATTATTTGTTTAGTAGAGTGATGGCGTTCGGAAAAAAAACTGTTCTTGTGTCTAGTTGTCTTGGTGTGCAATGCTCTGTAGCGACGTTTTGAGGGTAGGAGTTGAAACAATTTGTGTCCAGGATGTGAGGGGTCAGTAAATATTTTTCATTTCTATTTTCATAGTCACTGGGGAATGATAATGAAATTTTGCCCCGTTGCTTCATAAATAAAACCAGTTCCCTTATTTTTTATTTATTTTTTTATTGAATTTTCAAAAGGACAAGCAAGGAGCTACCATTGCTCCTCTTGTCGTAGAAGTCTAACTAATACAAAAATATAAAAAATCCTAACTATGATCAGATCCAAGCAGAAATGTCATACACGTAAGTTACATTCTTGTTAAATTTAACTCTATATTTTTGATATTAAACTTATTTGTTAAAGGAGACATCTATACTGAGTTATAGGGCTGGCAGGGACCTTGGAGGTCTTCTAGTCCAGTCTGCCCAACACAGACATCCTTGTACCAGACTCAACAAACAGTAGCCCAGTTTTTTCCTTGAAAAATTCCAGCGACGGAGTATCTCACAACGTTAAAGTATCTTCATACTAAAACTAGTGTTAGTAATAAGAATCGGCAACCCGATTGATGCAAAAGTGATTTAAATGGCTTATGTAAAATTCAGTCTAAAAAGAGAAAGCAGTCTTATAAATCAGGGGTCCCCAAACTTCAACTCCCAGAATTCTCCAGCCAGCTCTGCTGGGAATTGAATTCTGGGAGTTGAAGTTTACAAGTCTTAATGTTCCCGAGTTTGAAGACCTCTGTTATAAAGATTATCTATTTTTGGTTATTCTTTATTTTATCCGGAACCGCCTTCTACCGCACGAATCCCAGCGGCCGATAAGGTCACACAGAGTTGGCCTTCTCCGGGTCCCGTCGACCAAACAATGTCGTTTGGCGAGGCCCAGGGGAAGAGCCTTCTCTGTGGCGGCCCCGGCCCTCTGGAATCAACTCCCCCCAGAGATTAGAACGGCCCCCACCCTCCTTGTCTTTCGCAAACTACTCAAGGCCCACCTTTGTCGCCAGGCATGGGGGAGTTAAGATATTCCTTCCCCTAGGCCATTACAAGTTATGCATGGTATGTTTGTGTGTATGTCTGGTTTTTTATAATTAGGGCTTTTAGTTGTTTTATGAAATTGGAAATAAATAAATAAATAAATAAATAAATAAATAAAGAAAGAAAGAAAGAAAGAAAGAAAGAAAGAAAGAAAGAAAGAAAGAAAGCAGTTGCTTTAGCTTAAGTTGGTAACAAGCTCTATGTTTTTAAATGAGCACATGGATAATAACTTTAATAAAGACCTGATCAGGTTTTGGTAGTTGAAATGCTGAGTGTTAGGCAGACCCATTAAAGTGACACTGGACAAACCTCTATCATTTTTCCCCTTCCTGTTAGATATACTTTAGCATGTGTATTTTTTTTAAAAGCCAGTTTTTCAGGCTAAGGCTGGGCCCAAAAGTAGCATAGCTTTTAGTGATTTGTAATGGGTTGCACACTATAGAGAAAATGGCAGAATTAATCAGAGACCACCATGCAAGAGAGATAAATAAGCCTGTCCTATCAAAATAATTTCTAAATTAATAATGCTGGTATGTAATAAGAGGCTATATTTATTAAAATACCATTAGCCGGCCCTGTGTAAATTTTAGAACATAGAGAAGTGATTAAAACAATTCGCTGACTTAAAGAAGAAGTCACAATCCAACATTGATGATAAAATAAATGCCCATGTATTTATTCATTAATGGTGTGCATGGGATTGGGGTGGGGGACTGAGCCATTTTACCCTTGCTGAGCAGAATAGGGGGGGGGGGAACATTGTTTCAGAATGGTAACAGATATTGACTGCTGAAACTGTGGATTAACCCTTCTACTTTTGTTCCTTCCTTTCCTCTCCTTTTATTTTCCTGCTTCCGATGGAAGTGAAGGAAAGGGTGACTTTGTGTGCCAGAGTTGCTTGTTATGACCTTTAAAGCCCTTCATGGCATTGGACCAGAATATCTCCGAGACCGCCTCCTGCCGCACGAATCCCAGCGACCGATTAGGTCCCACAGAGTGGGCCTTCTCCGGGTCCTGTCAACTAAACAATGTCGGTTGGCGGGCCCCAGGGGAAGAGCCTTCTCTGTGGCGGCCCCGGCCCTCTGGAACCAACTCCCCCCGGAGATTAGAACTGCCCCTACTCTTCCTGCCTTCCGTAAACTCCTTAAAACCCACCTTTGCCGTCAGGCATGGGGGAACTGAAACATCTTCCCCTGGGCATGTCTAATTTATGTATGGTATGCTTGTGTGTATGTCTGTTAGTATATGGGGTCTTTTTTAAATCTTTAATATTTTAAATTGTCAGATTATTTATGATTTGTTTCCACGTGTTGTGAGCCGCCCCGAGTCTTCGGAGAGGGGCGGCATACAAATCTAAGTAATAAATAAATAAAATAAATATAAGAGAACATTGATTGCCAAATAAAGTGATGGTTTTTTTTTTCTAAATTGGGAACTTTATTTCATAGGCAAGTAATTTGAGTGAGTTATTTGATGAATATAATGTCATATGACCAGTATACAGGCACATGTGACACAAATGTAAATATGCAAATGTAAATTTATTTATTTATTATTTATTTATTATTTAGATTTGTATGCCGCCCCTCTCCGCAGACTCGGGGCGGCTCACAGAAAAATACAGCAATTCAAACAAATCCAAATATAATTTAAGATATTTAAAAAGAACCCCATTTTACTAACAGACATACACACAAACATACCATGCATAAATTGTACATGCCCGGGGGAGGTTTCTCAGTTCCCCCATGCCTGACGACAAAGGTAGGTTTTAAGGAGTTTACGGAAGGCAGGGAGAGTAGGGGCAGTTCTAATCTCTGGGGGGAGTTGGTTCCAGAGAGTTGGGGCCGCCACAGAGAAGGCTCTTCCCCTGGGGCCCGCCAACCGACATTGTTTAGTTGACGGGACCCGGAGAAGGCCAACTCTGTGAGACCTAATCAGTCGCTGGGATTCGTGCAGCAGAAGGCGGTCTCAGAGATAATCTGGTCCGGTGCCATGAAGGGCTTTATAGGTCATAACCAACACTTTGAATTGTGACCGGAAATTGATCGGCAACCAATGCAGACTGCGGAGTGTTGGTGTAACATGGGCATACCTAGGGAAGCCCATGACTGCTCTCGTAAACTCCTTAAAACCCACCTTTGCCGTCAAGCATGGGAGAATTGAAACATCTCCCCCTGGGCACGTTTAATTTATATATGGTATGCTTGTGTGTGTGTCTGTTAGTATATGGTTTTTTTAAAAAAATCTTTAAAATTTTAAATTGCTGGATTACTTATGATTTGTTTCTATATGTTGTGAGCCGCCCCGAGTCTTTGGAGAGGGGCGGCATACAAATCCAAGTAATAAATAAATAAATAAATAAATCTGTACCTCTGAAGTTGCGGAAGAGCGTCGCATGGTTGTCTTATCTCATTTTTCTTCCCCGCACACGAAAAAAGCTCCTTTTAGCAGACCTAAATGCGGAGATATGAGCTTCTTCAATTATTGAGACCCTAAGCGATTGTGACTCTATCATGTCTTTCTCACACCTTTTGTCTGAAAGCCAACTCGGATGAGTCAAGATAGACTTTTTCTTTCCCTTTAACAAATGCCCATAACTGCCCCTGTTATCATTTTCTTAATATCTTGACCCCAGAGGGGACATTGGCAACTGGCCAGTGTTTCTTCATTGTTCCAGGGAGAACCTGTCTGAACGCTTGACAATATTTCTAAAAAAAACCTGCTTACCAGT
Organism: Erythrolamprus reginae; assembly: GCF_031021105.1. Taxonomy (NCBI): domain Eukaryota; kingdom Metazoa; phylum Chordata; class Lepidosauria; order Squamata; family Dipsadidae; genus Erythrolamprus; species Erythrolamprus reginae. The sequence continues at coordinate 24,419,482 of NC_091961.1, read as the reverse complement.
CCAAAATGAAAAAACGAGTGCTGAGATACGTTGATTTTAATACATCAGCCTATATATCCTGGCAGAGGTATAAAATGCTTGCTCGCAGTGTGAATCATGTTGAATTCAATTTGCAAGAAGATAAAAGGACCAACATATACAGTTTATACATGGTATGTTTGTGTGTATGTTTGCTTTTAATAATGGGGTTTTTAGTGTTTTTTAAATTATTAGATTTGTTCTTACATTGTCTTTGTTATTGTTGTAAGCTGCCCTGAGTCTACGGAGAGGGGCGGCATACAAATCTAATAAATAATAATAATAATAATAATAATAATAATAATAATAATAATAGTAATAATAATAACAACAACAATAATAATAACAACAACATGCTGTAGATTTTCGTTTGCTAGAGCTGAGGAGTAATGTTTTAGCAACTGCATCATTTTTGTATGAAAGATATCTGGTTGATAAGGTTAGCGACTTGCTAATGTATCTATTCAACTTTGATTAATTATGTTGATTTATCAAATGAGCTTGCAGGGTTTTTTTGGGTTTTTTGCTGGTGACAATATTAACTCTGGAGTCCTTGGAGATTTCTGAGGTTGGTTGTTTACAAACACCACATCCCCTAGCATTGAAGATACTACCTAGTCAGGTAATTCAATGTCTTCAAACAAACAACCAAGCCTAGAGAGCACCAAGGATACCGCAGTCTAGCCCTGAGCTACATATATTCTCTTGGAATATTAGCTTTGCACTACTATTAATACTAGTTTTTTTCTGATCATTCCTATTACCCATCTTCTCTCACTTATGACTGTATGACTGTAAATTGTTGCTTGTATCCTTAAGATTTTTATTAATATTGATTGTTTCTTCATTGCTTATTTGACCCCTATGACAATCATTAAGTGTTGTACCTCATATACAGATATATATTTTCTTTCATGTACACTGAGAGTATGTGCACCAAAGACAAATTCCTTGTGTGTCCAATCACACTTGGCCAATAAAGAATTCTATCGGTTAATGAAAAACAAGCTATCCCTATTTAAAAAATTATATGTAGGAAGCAGGTAATGGTGACATGGATTTTTGTTTTTGCTGTAAAAGGAAGGAAACATACCTTTAACAATATGTTGTGTCTGAACTGGGACACTCTTATATTCTATGGGCTTTTTTAAAAAAAAATCTGGCTGGTCTGTCTCTTTCTCTCTAGCATCTTAGCAACAAAAGCAGAGTTGTTGGCATTCCCCAGAAAGTTGGAGGGTGGGGGGACCCCTTGTGCCATTCTTTATATATTTCACTTGACCTAATTTCTCTTCGTCCCATAGAGAAAGTAAGATTCTTTAATAAACAACTTCACGTTGGTTGGGCCTCCCAAGTCTCCTGGCACCTAATAAGCAGCCCTCAATTTTCACCAATGTAAGAAGAGCTGAGAATTTAAATTACCCCTCTCCTCAATGTCAAAGGATTGGAGCGTGTGCAGTTTTGTAAGAAAGAGATTTGCTGCAAAGCAGTAGGGTAGAGACGGGGAAAATAATTTATTTCTAGCATTATCAATGTTTCCTTTCTCAGTGCTCAGTAAATATATGCAAGATGCAAGGAGATCCTGTTGAAAGCACAATTTGACTCCGTCAGATAATGTCACACTGTTATAAATAATTCTTCTTTTATTCTTGGCTTGTAAGTATTGCGCTCGGAGAAATGGCTGTTGAAAAGGGCCCAGCGGTATAAAAGGCAGAAAGCAGCAAAGAGGGAACAGGAAGGATGAACATTCCAATACGTGATGATACTGCAGAAAAAAAATGCAGTCAAACTCGATCATTTAATTTCATTGAATTCATTTGAGATATTTCCGCACGGAATTCATTCCTTGCTTCCTCAGACAGCAATTTTAATATTTTCTGATGGCTTAAAAAGGAAGAACTTTCATTTTGATTGATTGATTGACATTTCTCTCTCTCCATGTATAGACTCTGGTTATTCTTAACAATTGCAGTACATTTCATTCTTAATTGCTTAGAAAACCGGTGATGTCTAGAAATGAAGGATGGTTATATCTGGACTTATCCGTAGGAGTGTGATTCATTTTGTAGTTGGGTCAAAAGGACTACAAATAAAATGAAAGTCATAGAGGAGGGAACGGAACCAACTATTTCCTAATAATGCTTGGGCACATCCATCCCTTTGTCCTTGTTCGGCCTACATGAGGTCAATCAGAAATCAGGTGTAAATAAGTACAGGTAGTCCCCGGGTTACATCATCCCTGACTTACGATGTTTCGTCGTTACGACATCTCCCGGCAGAGCAGCTCCATGCTTTTATTACCTCTCTATCCTGTTCCCCTCCCCTTAAAGCAGGCCTCGCAAGTCAGCACCGCACCATACAACTGGCAAGCTTTCCATGGTGGGGGGGGGGGGGGAGAGAGACAGCGAGCTGTCGCGCTATTTACTCCTCCTCATGCCCCAAGTTTTGGCGACCCGGTGGCAGCAAGGCCTCCCAAGCGAATGTGTGCAAGGCAGCGCCGGGAAGGACCGCCTGTTAATCCCCCTAAGCCGCTGCTGTTCCCGCCGCCTCCGTTCGAGTGAGAGGTCCAAAGCAAAGCAGCCTGGTCAATAGCGGGGTGTATGCGTGAAGAATTTGTGGGAAGGGTGGGGGGCTCGGCCCTCTCCTCCTCCTCGGGCGGTGGGGCTTACCGAGCGAGTGTGTGCGAGGCTCTGCCCACACCGCCTGCTTGCAGCGCCAGAAAGCACCTTGGCTAATTTCAGAGGAATGCTGAATTCTCTGTTGCTCACTCAAAGCCACTGCTGCCGCCTCCGTTCGGGCGAGGGGCTTTCCGCGGTGGGCGGCCTCGGAGGCTGCAGCAATGCAGCCCGGTCAGTAGTGGGAGGGGTGAAGAATTTGTGGGATGGGTGTGGGGCTCGCCCCCCCTCCTCCCCCTCGGGCGTTAGAGCAAAATTCCAACTTACTCGGAAATTCGGCTTACGACACCCCGTAGGAACGGATCGACGTCGTAAGTCGGGGACTACCTGTAGTTTTTTGGAGTATGAGATGCACCAAAGTATAAGACGCAGCTGAGGAAAATGGGGGAGGGGGGATTCTGTCTACTCAGGTATTCATCTGGCTAGTCCTTAGCCTGGTCATCTTCAGCACCTTTGTTTTGAGGTTGGGGATGGTTGGGGCTATGCTTTTAAAGCACAACTGATCCTCCATTAAAGCAGGCAAAATGGGGAAAGGAGTAAGAGAAAGCAGCTGCTGTTCTAGGGTAGCCATTCTGGGCACCACACGAGCGTTTGGAGGCTGAAAATGCAAAGTGCGGAGACCAAAACCACAAACTATTGTCAATGTCAATCTCTGCAGTCAGGAAGAGGATGCACGGAGGCTGAAGGGTAGGGGCTGGCGAGTGGGCAGAGCTACATTTGCAGTATAAGACGCACCCATATTTTCAGCCTCTTTTAGGAGGGGGAAAAGTGTGTCTTGCAGTCCAAAAAATATAGTATATGCCATCCACACAACATAATTGCATTGCTTTTATTTTGAAGGCAACTGCTTTTTTTATATATATATATATAAGGGTATGCATGTCTACACACCTTCACAGTAATCAAAACCACATAATTTACTGCTTTTTATAAAGCGAGAAAAAATTAATATTGAGTTTCTGTGTTAAATTAATATTAGGTTTCTGTGTTAAAATTAATATTAAGTTTCTGTGTTAGCAAAAACTTCAGAAGAGAAGGATTTAGGGGTAGTGATTTCTGACAGTCTCAAAATGGGTGAGCAGTGCAGTCAGGCGGTAGGGAAAGCAAGTAGGATGGTTGGCTGCATAGCTGGAGGTATAACAAGCAGGAAGAGGGAGATTTTGATCTCCTTATATAGAGTGCTGGTGAGACCACATTTGGAATACTGTGTTCAATTCTGGAGACCTCACCTACAAAAAGATATTGACAAAATTGAACGGGTCCAAAGACGGGCTACAAGAATGGTGGAAGGTCTTAAGCATAAAACATATCCGGAAAGACTTCATGAACTCAATCTGTATAGTCTGGAGGACAGAAGGAAAAGGGGGGACATGATCGAAACATTTAAATATGTTAAAGGGTTAAATAAGGTTCAGGAGGGAAGTGTTTTTAATAGGAAAGTGAACACAAGAACAAGGGGACACAATCTGAAGTTAGTTGGGGGAAAGATCAAAAGCAACACAAGAAAATATTATTTTACTGAAAGAGTAGTAGATCCTTGGAACAAACTTCCAGCAGATGTGGTTGGTAAATCCCCAGTAACTGAATTTAAACATGCCTGGGATAAACATATATCCATCCTAAGATAAAATACAGAAAATAGTATAAGGGCAGACTAGATGGACCATGAGGTCTTTTTCTGCCATCAGACTTCTATGTTTCCATGTTTCTATGAGCAGAATTCAGCTCAGTCTGTTGGTTTGGCCCTCAATAACAGTCCATGTTTCCATGTGGCTGTTTGGGAAAATTAATTGCCCATCCTTGAAATAGACTGAGGCCAGTTGATCTCAGATTATAGGCAGATTGACACAGATGTAGTTGACCAAACCTGAACCATTTGGGGTTGCCATCTTTAAAAAGAACAAGTAGTACAGTACAGTTTTATATAATCTGACTGAGCTAATTTCCACTAGGGCATGTGGCTGCATTGGGCAATTTTCACATGCTCTTAAAATTCATTGCCTAGTATTAATCCATCTTAGATTTCATTGGCATATGGATCTTTGTGACAACTTGGGATCCAGAGGGAGCTGTTGCTGGCCCTGCCGGATAATTTCTTGGCCTCCACTTTCTCAATCTACACTGGGATCCTGCCTGTTGTGGTTAGCTCTGGCCCAGCTCCTGCCCCAAGGACTGTGGATGTTTTGCCCCCCCCCCCCCCCGTGGAATCTGCTGATGAAGGCTCCTCTGACCAAAAAGACATGAGTGACAGGGAGGAGGAGAGTGTGGCAGACAGCTCAGAAGGAGATCAACTATCTAGCTTCTCCTTGGATTCAGAACAAGAGTTAATGATACAGCCACGCAGGTGGAGAGCGATGCATAGGCAACAACAACAGAGATTATTATCAAAGAAAATGAGGCCACCTGTGGTTGGGTGGGGCTGTGGTAATTAGTGAGGCTGCTGTAAATAGCAGCCTGTGGGTTTGGCCATTGTGGAGGATTATCTGATCCTTGTGTTTCGTGACTGCTTTACTGACTTTGACTTTTTGTGTGCTGATTTTTCCCTGCTTTGAAACTAAACCAGAACAAAATGTGTTTCACTTTGTGAAAGAAGGAGGACTATGAATTGCCTCACAGCTGCAAGCTAAGTATCACAGAACTGATAAGGGACTTGTACAAATTACCAGTTTGTTTGGAGACGAGTGCTCTTTGCTATCCCAAAAGAGGGCTTGGTTCAAGTGAATTTTCATGATAAAGAACATTGTTTTGAATTTTCAAACGTGTGTGTGTCTGAAATTTGTACCTGTGAATTTTTGGGAGGATTCTACCAGAGAGCCCGACAGAACACTGCCGAAGTTCTGAATGGTATACCTGATCCTTCAGATGAAATATAATGCCATCTGTGATCGTGTATAAATGTCTCTTCGGATCGATATCTGTTCTTGTACTTAATAGCAGAGCTATCTCATCTGGATTAAGCCTTACCCTGTTTTTTTAAATTAGTTCCAAACCCACTTCCTAAAATATTTCATGAATACTGCAGACTTCCTGCTTCCTGGGATGAAGAGCAAGTTATGGTTGGCATTTCATCCTGAATGTCCAGATGGGGATGGATGTCTGTAAATGGCACAGATGGGCACCAGATAGCAGGTGAAACTAGTATAGCAGTCTTTCCATTGCACTATTTAAAAAGAGGAGGGGATCATTTCCATAATGATCTCCATTTGTATATCTCGAGATGCCCAGAATATCCTACTTTGTTTTGCTCAGCGATTATCAGAATAGAAAATGTGTTCTTCCTTCAGTTAGCAAAGAAATGCTTACTGAATCACTTTCAAAGTAAGGTTTTTGTGATGCTTTTGCTTTGCGTGTCTCTATTCTAATGTATATTTAGGGAATTGGAATACATGATTTATGTTTCCGCATCCAGCAGAAAATATTCTTTGCAGTATGCTGCCATCTAGTGTTGAGAAAGCAGATAACTGTTCCATAGAACTAACTTAGATTTAAGATCTATTTGTTCTGTAAAAGAAGTTAGTCATGGGTTTTGATCTACTTTTGCAGAAAGAGAAAGGATGCTGTAATTAATATCAGCACAATCAAGTTAATATAAGATTTCAGTTAGTATTTGGAGACTAAAACAGACTGAAATGGACCCAGAATAGATTTCAGGTACCGGTACTAACATAAAAACACACAGATTGTCCTCAATTTCCAGCCACAATTGGGATTCCAATTTCTGTCATAAGTCACCATAACTTGGTGTTATAACAATTTTTACAGTGGGTTTCTTTTAATAGCAAATCATGCAGTCATTAAGTGAATTCTCTTCCCCAATGGAAGGTGATGTTGGGGTTTGTTTTTTGCCTAAAATCAGCAAAAAACTTTGCAATTTGCAATCAACTGACTGTAGGATGCTGCATCCAGTGGTAAATGTGAATTGGTTCCAAAAAATACTGGAATTGAGATCGCATGACTCTGAGGATGGTGTGACGTCAGAAGTCCGTTGACAGTTTGTAAGTCATTTTTTCGAAGGACCATTGTTGTTGTTTTTTAATAGTTGCAAGTTGAGAATCACCTGTATGGATATAACTTTCAAGAAGGCAGAAGTTACTATAGGAAAGTCATGCTGCTACTCACCTTTTATAGACCATTAAAAACATCAAGGGTTATTAAATAAGTGCTGGACCTACAACTTGTTTTGGGTTTTATGGGTGACTTGAGAGGTAATTGAAGTCAGGCCAGTAGGTTTTTTAGGTATCACCTTTTTTTTGCAAGTAGTGTTTCACAGAAAATAAATGTAGATAAATAAAATAATTAAATAAATCAAATAAGACCCTATTTTATATTTTTTTGAACCCTGAAATAAGTGCTTGGCCTTATTGCCATGTACTCAAAACCCCAATTAGGCTTATTATCAGGGGATGTCTTATTATGGGAGAAACAGGGTAGCAATAGCTTTACAGCCCTCTCTAAGCAGTTTACAGAGTCAGCATAGTGCCCCCAACAATCTGAGTCCTCGTTTTATTTAACCTTGGAAGGGTGACAGGCTGAGTCAGCTTTGAGCTGGTGGGAATCGAACTTCTGGCAATTGGCAGAATTAGCCTGCAATACTGCATTCTAACCACCGTGCCACCACAGGGCTCATACAAATAGGAGTCCTCGGAGAAGGATGACATATAAATCCAATAAATAAAATAAAATAAATAAATATATACCGTAGCAGCCTGTGAGGCTGAAATTGTCTCACTTTTCAGAATTTTTTACACATCAGCCTGATCGGCTGGAGAAACTCAACCACGATGGCTGATTTTGGGCTTCATAAATATGTTAACTTATTTCTCATTAATATCATTATACAGTGGTACCTCTACTTATGAACTTAATTCGTTCTGTGGCCAGATTCTTAAGTAGAAAAGTTTGTAAGCAGAAGCAATTTTCCCCATAGAAATCAAATGTAAAAGCAAATAATGTGTGCGATTGGGGAAACCACAGGGAGGGTGGAGGCCCTGTTTCCTCCCAGGAGATTCCTAGAGAGGCCCCACGGAGGCTTCTCCCCGCTTTTTCCGGCCCTGTTTCCTCCCAGAAAATTCCTAAAGAGGCCCCACAGAGGCTTCTCCCCACTTTTTCCGGCCCTGTTTCCTCCCAGAAGATTCCTAGAGAGGCCCCACAGAGGCTTCTCCGTCCCTGTTTGTTCCCAGGAGATTCCTAGAGAGGCCCCACGGAGGCTTATCCCTGCCTTTTCCGGCCCTGTTTCCTCCCAGGAGATTCCTAGAGAGGCCCCACAGAGGCTTCTCTCTGCCTTTTCCTGCCCCGTTTCCTCCCAGGAGATTCCTAGAGAGGCCCCACAGAGGCTTCTCCCTGCCTTTTCTGGCCCTGTTTCCTCCCAGGAGATTCCTAGAGAGGCCCCACGGAGGCTTATCCCTGCCTTTTCCGGCCCTGTTTCCTCCCAGGAGATTCCTAGAGAGGCCCCACAGAGGCTTCTCTCTGCCTTTTCCTGCCTCGTTTCCTCCCAGGAGATTCCTAGAGAGGCCCCACAGAGGCTTCTCTCTGCCTTTTCCTGCCTCGTTTCCTCCCAGGAGATTCCTAGAGAGGCCCCACAGAGGCTTCTCCCTGCCTTTTCCTGCCTCGTTTCCTCCCAGGAGATTCCTAGAGAGGCCCCACAGAGGCTTCTCTCTGCCTTTTCCTGCCTCGTTTCCTCCCAGGAGATTCCTAGAGAGGCCCCACAGAGGCTTCTCTCTGCCTTTTCCTGCCTCGTTCCCTCCCAGGAGATTCCTAGAGAGGCCCCACAGAGGCTTCTCTCTGCCTTTTCCTGCCTCGTTTCCTCCCAGGAGATTCCTAGAGAGGCCCCACAGAGGCTTCTCCCTGCCTTTTCCGGTTACAATTTTAGAGGCTCAGGTTTGTAAGTGGAAAATGGTTCTTGAGAAGAGGCAAAAAAATATTGAACACCCGGTTCTTATCTAGAAAGGTTCGTAAGTAGAGGCGTTCTTAGGTAGAGGGACCATTGTATGTGAATGAGGCCACGGTGTCCTCCTTGTGCCAGGGACTTTTCTCAGAGTTTTATTCCGTTATCATTGCCCTTTTGTTGGCATCCAGTCAACCGCTTCCCCCCCCTGTTGACCCTCCTAGCAACATGCCTCTCTAAAATGATCCTGGCTCTGGGGGACACGGCAAGGCCCATGGAAACATCTTGAATGACTTCCAGGGTTGGTTTTTTGTTTTTTTTTTGCAAATTAAGTCTCTCAAGGCCTGTACACAGTTGCTGAAGCTGGGCTGCATTTGTTCTGGCAGCTGCTCTGCTTTTCCCCAGAAGGAGCGATTGGGATATGGGCAACTGCATGAATTAATTGGTTTGAGGAAAAATAATTGAGGGCCTGCTTTGACCTCAACATTTATTTTCCCCAAAGCTTTCTGTGATCTTGAACAGCTACCCCCCCCAAAAAATAAAGGGAAATGTAGATTGCCTTTTTATCCATGGTAGTAAGCTGCTTCTGCTGGCCTCTCTCCCTCCCTCTTTCTCTCTTTCCCTCCCTCTTTTTCCCTCTCCCTCCCTCCCTCTCTTTCTCTCCCTCCCTCTTTCTCTCTTTCCCTCTCTCTTTCTCCCTCTCCCTCTCTCCCCTCCCTCTCCCTCCCTCTCCTGCCCTCCCTCTCCCTCCCACCCACCCTCCCTCTCTTTCTCTCCCTCCCTCCCTTTGTCTTCCCCTCCCTCCCCCCTCTTTCTCTCTCTTTCCCTCTCTCTCCCTCCTTCTCTCTCCTCCCTCCCTCTCCCCTTCTCTTTCTCCCTCTCCCTCCCTCTCTTGCCCTCCCTCTCCCCTCCCTCCCTCCACCTCTCCCTCCCTCTCTTTCTCTCTTTCCCTCCCTCTCTTTCCCTTTCCCTCCCTCTCTCCCTCCCTCCTCTCTCTCTCCCTGTTTCTCTCTCTTTCCTTCCCTCCCCCTCTCTACCCCTCTCTCTTTCTGTCTCTCTCCCTCCCTCCCTGTCTCCCTCCCCTTCCCTCTCCCCCCTGTCTCTTTCTCCCTCCCTCTCTTTCTCTCCCTGTCTCCCTCTCTCTGTCTCCTTCTCCTTCCCTCCCTCTCTCTTTCCCCCTCCCTCTCTGTCTCCCTGTCCCTCCCTCTCTCTTTCTCTCTGTCTCTGTCTGTCTTTCTGTCTAATTATATTTGCCTGGGTCACATGACTGATTCAGTTTATCACCTTGAAGCGATCTTTGCCTATTTTGCAAGCTTCAGGGTTAACTTTGGAGGTGATGGGCTTCTGGCATTGTTCCTTAGAATACCGGTTTCCATAGTGATGAGGAGGATGATAATTGACCACAGGAACGATCCAGAGAGCCTTTGCACTCATCCTCCTGGACCCTTGTGATGGAAATCTTCTATTGCTGTAGGTGGGAGTCAGTAGCTGGTTGGATGCAGTTGCTGGAAAGGGGTTTAAGAGTTTATTAGCTCTCAGAGATGCATCTTATTCAGCGGCAGGAAGCAAAACAAAACCACTCAGACTGTAGAGAGGGGCCACCGGCAATTTCTCTTTGTCTGTACAGCCACAGAAATCATAAATTGGTCATCACATCAACATTGTTGTCACGGTGATAGGCAGGCATACATCCTGCATCTTACTTCTACATGTTGCTTTGCATTCATTATTTTGCTTATCTATTTTTCCCCCTCGGGTCCAGTCCATGCTTTTCCCCCTCAGTGTTAGGAGTCATATTAATAAGCAATTTTGGTTGATACCTTTCAAGGGTAAAGATGATGGTCAATCATGCCCTGCAGACACGCTCAGACGGATGCATCATCCGGCTCTTCCTCCTTTAAAGGACCATATTTATATGGCTGATGAAATCTGAATAATATTTCCTGTGGGCTGGTGCCTGGGCTATAATTTTCTCTTATGTGGAGCAAGTTTTCATGGATAAAATGATTTATGGAGTGTTTACTTGCATATGTATGTATATATGCCTCCATGCTTTTTACTTCATTTGGCTTTTAACATCTCTTGCAATTTTTAGCATCTATCATTCTTTATTTTGGGGATGGCTTTTATACTTTTTAATGTGTTTATCAATTGTTTTTTAAAGCTGTGTGGGATGCCAACCTGTGAGAAGATAGCTTATCAATTGGTTTCCTAAATAAACAATCCCGTGCTTTTTACGTCATTAATTAAGTAATTAATTAATTAATTAATTAGATTTGTATGCCGCCCCTCTCTGTAGACTCGGGGCAGCTCACAACACAATAAAAACAGTTCCTGACAAATCTAATAATTTACAATTTAAAATTTAAAATAGTTATTTATTTATTTATTTATTTACTTATTTATTTATTTATTTATTGGATTTGTATGCCGCCCCTCTCCGTAGACTCAGGGCGGCTAACAACAACAATAAAAACAGCATGTAAATCCAATACTACAACAACTAAAAAACCCTTATTTTAAAACCAATCACACCTACAAACAAACATACCATGCATAAATTGTAAAGGCCTAGGGGGAAAGAGTATCTCAGTTCCCCCATGCCTGACGACAAAGGTGGGTTTTAAGGAGTTTGCGAAAGGCAAGGAAGGTAGGGGCAGTTCTAATCTCTGGGGGGAGCTGGTTCCAGAGAGTCGGGGCCGCCACAGAGGAGGCTCGTCCCCTGGGGCCCGCCAACTGACATTGTTTAGTTGACGGGACCCGGAGAAGGCCCACTCTGTGGGACCTAATCGGTCGCTGGGATTCGTGCAGCAGAAGACGGTCTCGGAGATAATCTGGTCCGGTGCCATGAAGGGCTTTATAGGTCATAACCAACACTTTGAATTGTGACCGGAAATTGATCGGCAACCAATGCAGACTGCGGAGTGTTGGTGTAACATGGGCATACCTAGGTAAGTCCATGACTGCTCTCGCATCTGAAGTTTCCAAACACTTTTCAAAGGTAGCCCCATGTAGAGAGCATTACAGTAGTCGAGCCTCGAGGTGATGAGGGCATGAGTGACTGTGAGCAGTGAGTCCCGGTCCAGATAGGGCCTTTGGCTTTCAACGTCTCTTACCGTTTTTAACATCTATAATTTTTCATGTGTTTATTAACTGTTTTTTAATGCCAACCTGAGTCGTGTGTCTGTGAGAAGATGGCTTATCAGTTGGTTTCTTAAATAAACAATAAATTGCAGTCAATAACAAAAATGCAAGATGAATGTGAAGCAAAGTAGATTATGTAGAAGTCGATGAAGGCATAAAATCAGTAGCGATAAAGTAAATTATATATAGGTTATAAAGAGAAGTGTCATGCAGGTTAATATGAAATGAGCAGACAGCATAATGTTAATATTGTAATATCTTGCAAATAGGTAACATTAATATTACAAGGCACATTTCCTTAGGAGAGAAGGAATCAAATGACTGGACAGAATAAATAAAAATAGCTTTCAACAGGACTCTTTTCATAAATGACAAAACATTTTCTCTTGGTTTATCATTTGTATCCCCCTTTTAATTTAAAACTTTGGCCATTTTTCCTTTGTACATCGTGTAAAGATTGCTTTTTCAAATCATTCTCTTGGTCTGTCATTTGTAATTTCAGTTTTGGTATTTTCTCTTGTCTTGTCAAATAAAATTTGTTCCACATCGGTCATTCCTTCATTAACATCTTGTAGTCTTATCTCTAGAAGCAGACATCATTACTGACAGCATTCATATTGCGGTTTCTAATTTGTGCCTGCATTCTTCTGAGATTTCATTTAATATTTCCAATGTTATAATGTTTTGTGTCATTTTGAAGGTCCCGGTATGACATCAACCACAGGGGTATTTTTCCCGTTGTGCTTAAAATTCTTTTGTCCCCTCTTATGTCCAGTTTCTAAAATCACTATTTAAAAAAAGCTTTGTATTTATTACAGTTGATTCCAAAAATCTATAGTAAAAGACAATACAGTATTCCAAATTTATCTGGGCCCTTAATCCGTTTATCATTTTTTCAGACAGCAATCTTTTTAAGATTTTTGCTGTTGAAAATTTTCTTTAAGTTCGTAAAATTATAATTAATTTTCATTTTGTTCAGAATTGAAGATAGATTTATCCAGTGAAGACTTTTCAAACTCATGTTCAAATATCTTTAATAGTTGTAAGATGATTCATTGGTAATTTCTGAAAGTGTTTAGATAGTGAGGTTTGTAAACTAAATGTTCTTTAAAGGCGCTACCTCAATTGCAAATAATAATAAACTCATAGAAAACCACTGTATTGCGTCCTCTTGTGAAGAGCAGTTGCCCAGAGCACAGATGGGTGATCTCCATCTTTTGTTTAAAAGCAGAGGTTTCAAGGACCTGGTCTACTCATGGTTCCCTGGTCTTTACCGCTACCTTTGAAAAGTGTTCGGAAACTTCAGATTGTGCAGAACGCAGCCGCGAGAGCCATCGTGGGGCTTCCAAGATCCACCCATGTTTCTTCATCACTCCGTGGCTTGCATTGGCTGCCGATCGGTTTCTGGTCACAATTCAAAGTGTTGGTCATGATCTTTAAAGCCCTACATGGCATTGGACCAGAGTACCTCCAGAACCGCCTGCTACTGCACGAATCCCAGCGACCGATAAGGTCCCACAGAGTTGACCTTCTCCGGGTGCCGTCGACTAAACAATGTCGTTTGGCGGGCCCCAGGGGAAGAGCTTTCTCTGTGGTGGCCCCGGCCCTCTGGAACCAACTCCCCCCAGAGATTAGAACTGCCCCCACCCTCCTTGTCTTTCGTAAACTACTCAAGACTCACTTATACCGGCAGGCATGGGGGAGTTGAGACACTTTTCCCCCAGGCTTTTTTATACTTTGTTTTATGTTTGGTATGAATGTGCTGTTTGGTTTTTAAAATAATGATAGGGTTTTATATGTTTTTTAATATTAGATTTGTTCCACTACTATGTTGTTTTTATTACTGTTGTGAGCCGCCCCGAATCTTTGGAGAGGGGCGGCATACAAATCTAATAAATAATAATAAAAATAATAATAATTATCAGGTCTGCTAAAGCAGAGCCATCTTCAATTTACCATACCACCCTCAGAAATCTGGACCAAACTGGTGTATTTATGGAGATTATTAGATACCAGGGTCATAGGCTAGAGAGTTGCAAACCTCTCCCCAAAACTCTACATGGCCTTGTCTATAAAATAATTGGGTCAGACTTGATAAACTGCAACCTTACGTCCCAAGTGTAACCTCCTCTGTTTCTACAGTTTAACTCTCACTAGGAGCTTGCTCCCTAATAAGAGAGCACAGACTCTGGGTTTTCATGGAGCAGAAATCTGAGAAGCATAAAATCACCTCCCCAAATACAGCTGGTCCCCTAACTAATTGCCAATTATATCTTGAGGCTCAAAAGTCAATTAAGGGATAATGGGTTAATCTTCACTTCAACATCACAGTGGTGGCTTGAAAACCTGCGTAATGTGGAAATTAGACAGGTGATCAGGTCCTGAATGTGGTAATTGAGATTTCAATTAATTCAATAAAGCAGCATCACGCTGCGAAGCCTGTATATTTTAGAATAACGCCTGGCTGAATTCGCACAGGCTTCCTTACAGGTAAAATGTCCATTTGAGGCCGTTGACAATAATTGGAGGGGGGAGAAATCAGTATTCCGATATGAAATGCATTGATTGATTGATTGATTGGATTTATATGCCGCCCCTCTCCGAAAACTCGGGGCGGCTAACAGCAATCATAAACAGTGTACAATAATAATCCAATACTAAAAGCAAATTAAAAACCCCTTAATATAAAAAACCAAAACATACATACAAACATATCATGCATAAAATTGTAAAGGCCTAGGGGGAAAAGGAATCTTAATTCCCCCATGCCTGGCTTTGGGAGCAAGTATTTGCTTTCTATAATGCACTTTTTAAATTTACGACGATGAGATTTCAACCTGGAAATAATTCCATGTGGACAAACCTAATATTTCACTTTAATTATGGAGGATAGTTTGAACACTGCAACTAGGAGGAACCGGATACCCCACTCGCACGCCAGAGTTTATATTCTGAAATATTCTGGTTCAGCTTGATGTGGCTAAACTTAGGTTTGGGGCTGAAATGGCATCTCTGAGTCATGCGGATTTAGCAGCGAAGAAATGAATGTTCACTTAAGGAGGCAACAGGGGGGAAAAAAGATAATCCAGACTTGAAGATGTGTACGGTGGCTGTTTTTAGATCTCTAAAGCAGTGTTTCCCAACCTTGGCAACTTGAAGATTATTATTATTATTATTATTATTATTATTATTATTATTATTATTATTATTATTATTATTATTATTATTTAGATTTGTATGCCGCCCCTCTCCAAAGACTCGGGGCGGCTACCAACAATATAAAAAGACAATGTAAACAAATCTAATATTAAAAACAATCTAAAAAACCCAATTTAAAGAACCACTCACACATACAAACATACCATGTATAAATTCTATAAGCCTTTGCTGGCTGGGGAATTCTGGGAGTTGAAGTCCAGATATCTTCAAGTTGCCAAGGTTGGGAAACACTGTTCTAAAGGATCTCCTGGATAACTTAGATCAGTGATGGCGAACCTTCTTTTCCTCGGGTGCCGAAAGAACATGTGTGCGCGCTATCACGCACGCGCGAGTGCCTACACCCATAATTCAATGCCTGGGGAGGGCGAAAACAGCTTCCCCCACTCCCCGGAGGCCTCTGGAGGCCGGAAACGGCCTGTTTCCCAACTTCTGGTGGGCCCAGTAGGCTTCTGTTTCGCCCTCCTCAGACTCCAAAGACTTCCCTGGAGCCTGGCGAGGGTAAAAACGCCCGCCCCCATCCTCTCGGAGGCTCTTTGGCAGGAAAAACACCCTCCCGGAGCCTCTGTGCAAGCCAAAAATCAGCTAGCCAGCACACACATGCACGTTGGAGCTGAGCTAGGGCAATGGCTCATGTGCCAGCAGATACGACTCCGCGTGCCACCTGTGGGACCCGTGCCATAGGTTTACCATCACTGACCTCGATGTTCAGAATTATCTCTTTTAGTATACTCATGTAATCATCCCCTCCCCCAAATACCCACATCATCAGTAATAAAGGGAGTCTGAACTTAAGGCAATCCGCCCCCAAAGAAGATTATGCAGAGAAATACCGTACTCATCTGCCTCTCTTAACCATATTCTCAATGAATGTTTATCTCTTTCTAAATTGCTTTTGGGGGTAGGGAAGCTAGTCTCTTCCTTTCAAATACATACCTAGGCATGTTCACGCGCAGACACAGCCAGGCAGAAAAATCTTTCTGAGATGGGAGTTGCTTGATATGTTATTGCTGGCTTAGAACGTGAAAGAAATATGCAAGTGAGCATGTTTTGAAAGAGAAAAAAAAACACCCCATACTATTTTGTCTACTTAACCTCTTTATGGAGTAACATTCTCGGGATGATCCACAAGATAGCACAGTTCCATTGAAGTAAATTCCTACCCAAAAAGTCATTGTAACCTAGCAACGACTTCAGACCTGATTTAACTGCTTGCTAGATGCTAATGCAGAACCTTAATTTATACCCAGAGAAATCAAACTCTGATTTTAAGCGAGCCTCACCTTTGGCAATTGGAGAGCGGGGAATACATAAGCATATAACTGGGTGGGTGGGTGAGCACTCTTATCCCCTCCCCCCCAATAATTTTTAAAGTGTGTTTATTTATTTATTTTATTTATTTATTTATTAGATTTGTATGCCGCCCCTCTCCGAAGACTCGGGGTGGCTAACAACAATAAAAAGACAATGTAAACAATGTAAACAAATCTAATATTAAAAATAATGTAAAAAACCCCAATTTAAAGAACCACTCATACATAAAAGCATGTATAAATTCTATAAGTCTAGGGGAATGGAAATTTCAATTCCCCCATGCCTGACAACAGAGGTGGATTTTAAGGAGCTTGCGAAAGGCAAGGAGGGTGGGGGCAACTCTGATATCTGGGGGGAGCTGGTTCCAGAGGGTCGGGGCCGCCACAGAGAAGGCTCTTCTCCTGGGTCCCGCCAAACGACATTGCTTAGTCGATGGGACCTGGAGAAGGCCAACTCTGTGGGACCTAACCGGTCGCTGGGATTCGTGCGGCAGAAGTGTTGAAAGATTAGCCAGCTAATCTTGCATTTTTTAACTTTTTACTGACAATTATGACGTTTTTATAAAATGTACAATTGCACCAGTGATACTTTGGGAAGCTAAATATTAGAAAACAATTTTGCTCTTTCCTTATGGAAAAGATCAGCCATAGGGACTGGTTTGGTCAAAAGTCAGCAGTATGTTTTTCTTGTGGCTGTTGATAAAAATAGGATCACCAACACCCGATGACCGATATGGTACAAGAAGAAGAGGAATAGGTCCTATCATTCCAGGTTATCCTAATAGATAGGAATTTTATGGGTGAAAATGAAGATCAGCTCTGAAATACAGTTTATGACCGTAAATTTCCCAAATATGCCCATGTTACACCAACACTCCGCAGTCTGCATTGGTTGCCGATCAGTTTCCGGTCACAATTCAAAGTGTTGGTTATGACCTATAAAGCCCTTCATGGCACCGGACCAGATTACCTCAGGGACCGCCTTCTGTTGCATGAATCCCAGCGACCAGTTAGGTCCCACAGAGTGGATCTTCTCCGGGTCCCGTCAACTAAGCAATGTCGCCTGGTGGGACCCAGGGGAAGAGCCTTCTCTGTGGCGGCCCCAGCCCTCTGGAACCAACTCCCCCCAGAGATTAGAACGGCCCCCATCCTCCTTGCCTTTCGTAAACAACTTAAAACCCACCTTTGCCACCAGGCATGGGGGAATTGAGATCCTCTTTCCCCCTAGGCCTTTACAATTCTATGCATGGTATGTATGTACGTATGTTTGGTTTTTATATTAATTGATTTTTAATCATCAATACCAAATTACTATTGTACACTGTTTTATTGTTGCTGTTAGCCGCCCCGAGTCTCTGGAGAGGGGCAGCATACAAATCCAATAAATAAATAAATAAATAAATAAATTTATTTCTGGGTTTCTGCCAAACCTGATTGTAAGATTAAAACAGGGAAAATTCATTTAAATCATGCTTTAAAAATCCTGGCTGGATAAAACTCCCAGAAGACAGCATATTTGGTGCTTGAAGACCTTGACATCTTAAAAATTCAAAACACAGATATTAGACCACTAATGAAGACCAGCCCGAACAATAAGCTCTTTAAGATTTTCTCTTGGTTTTTTAAATTGCCACTCAAATTGCTTGAAGTAATCTTTATCAAAACATGCGTAGGTTTTTAAATGAAAAGGGGGGTTGCAGAATTGTGCCCGGGGCTTCTGAGCAATCAGAATGAAAGGCAGTAAGTAGATCAATGCAGTGTTTTTGAAGTAGGAGAGTACTCAGACAAATATTAAAGCACCTTTTAAAGTGAAAAGTCTATTCAACACATACACAAAGGGATATGTATATGGTTAGGTTATTGCTTCTGCTTTGTAAATCATTTGATGGTTGATTTTTTTAAAAAAGAGCCATAATTACTTAATTAGAAGGCAATGCATAACATCCTGAGTTGTGGAAAGAGAGGAAGATATTCATGCAGTATATTTGGTTGTAGCTCTGCCTTAGAGGCCTTTACTTCTGAATCCACTACCCTTATAGCTGGTGATTAGTGTCTGTCTCTATACAGTATTCCCTCGATTTTCACAGGGAATGCATTCTGAGACCGCCCGCGAAAGTCGAATTTCCGCGAAGTAGAGATGCGGAAGTAAATACACCATTTTTGGCTATGGACAGTATCACAAGCCATCCCTTAACACTTTAACCCCCTAAATTGCCATTTCCCATTCCCTTAGCAACCATTTACTCACCATTATTACTGGTAGTCACCATTGAATAAGACACTTAGTGATCCTGATATTTATAAACATAATAATTTATTAACAATAATTATTCTTTTTGTTATTTATTTGCAAAAATTATTAGTTTGGCGATGACGTATGATGTCATCGGGCGGGAAAAACCGTGGTATAGAAAAAAAACCGCGAAGTATTTTTTAATTAATATTTTTTGAAAAACTGTGGTATAGGCCAGTGTTTTTCAACCAGTGTGCCGTGAGACATGGTCAGGTGTGCCGTGAAGCTCAGAGAAAGAAAACAAGAGAGAGAGAGAGAAAGAAAGAGAGAGAAAGAGAAAGCAAACAAGAGAGAAAGCAAGCAAGAGAGAGAAAGCAAGAGAGAGAGAAAGAGAACAAGAGAGAAAGAAAGCAAGAGAGAGAGCAAGAGAAAAAGAAAGCGAGAGAGAGAGAGAGAAGGAGAGGGAGGGAAGGTGGGAGAGAGAAAGACATAGAGGGAGGGAGGGAGGGAGAGAGAAAGAGAGCAAAAAAGAGGAAAGAAGGAAGAGAGAAAGAAAGAGGGATGGAGAGAGAGAAAAAAAGAGGAAGGGAGAGAAAGAGGGAGAGAGAAATAGAGCGAAAGGGAGGAAGAGAGAGCATTTTTTGGTCCAATATTTTTTTAGCCGCCTCCCCCCCCAAACTCAATGTGCCCCATGGTTTTGTAAATGTAAAAAATGTGCCGCGGCTCAAAAAAGGTTGAAAATCACTGGTATAGGCTATTCGTGAAGTTCGAACCCGCGAAAATCGAGAGAACACTGTACTAGAAACTTGTCAGCAGTGGGATCCATTTTGGAACAGGCTGCTCAAGAAATTTTATTCACATCTTTTAGTGCTAAAATAAAATACTTTTTTTTTTTTTAAAAAGAAACTTTCAGGAGTCTCTTGGGTTTTTGTTGATTTTAAACTTATGCCCTGATATTTCTAGTCAGTCAATTAATCCATTTGAGTTGTCATAAGGCTACGGTTAATAAGAATAAGAGGCCAGTTGTGTCCATAATGGGAAAGAAAGGTTTTTATTTCAAAGCGAGATGCGCCGATTTTTCGGTTCTCGTTTTGATAGATAGATAGATAGATAGATAGATAGATAGATAGATAGATAGATAGATAGATAGATAGATAGATTTTATTGGCCAAGTGTGACTAGACACACAAGGAATTTGTCTTGGTGCAGATGCTCTCAGCGTACATAAAATAAAATATACATTTGTCAAGAATCATGTGGTACGACACTTAATGATTGTCACAGGGGTCAAATAAGCAATGAAGAAGCAATATTAATAAAAATCTTAGGATATAAGCAACAAGTTACAGTCATACAGTCAACATGGGAGGAAATGGGTGAAAGGAATGATGAGAAAAACTAGTAGAATAGAAGTGCAGATTTAGTAGAAAGTCTGACAGTGTTGAGGGAATTATTTGTTTAGTAGAGTGATGGCGTTCGGAAAAAAACTGTTCTTGTGTCTAGTTGTCTTGGTGTGCAGTGCTCTGTAGCGAAGTTTTGAGGGTAGGAGTTGAAACAATTTGTGTCCAGGATGTGAGGGGTCAGTAAATATTTTCCCCGCCCTCTTTTTGACTCGTGCAGTATACAGGTCCTCAATGGAAGGCAGGTTGGCAGCAATTGTTTTTTCTGCAGTTCTGATTCTCCTCTGAAGTCTGTGTCGGTCCTGTTGGGTTGCAGCACCAAACCAGACGGTTATAGAGGTGCAGATGACAGACTCAATGATTCCTCTGTAGAACTGTATCAGCAGCTCCTTGGGCAGTTTGAGCTCCCTGAGCTGGCGCAGAAAGAACATTCTTTGTTGTGCTTTTTTGATGATGTTTTTGATGTTAGGTGACCATTTTAGGTCTTGAGATATGATAGAACCCAGAAATTTGAAGGTCTCTACTGTTGATACTGTGTTGTCTAGTATTGTGAGAGGTGGAAGGGTGGAAGGGTTTCTCTTAAAGTCTACCACCATTTCTACGGTTTTGAGTGTGTTGAGTTCTAGATTGTTCTGGTCACACCACAAGGATAGTTGTTCAACTTCCCGTCTGTATTTTTTCTAGTTTTAGTTAGCTCATGCTAAAATGTTGTCTATAAACCATGGTCGGGGTTGTATTCTGGAAGATCCTATTTCTGGCAGCTGTTTGGATTTCAGCCGCAGAAAAACCCGACCGTCCAACTTCATTAATTTCTTTTCCAGTAATCTGCCCCCCCTTTCTTCCCCCCCCCTTTTTCTTAAATGGTGAGATGTTAAGGCCCAGCAATACTGGCCTCAGTTGCACTCTCTTCAGCCTTTACGGTTTTGCAAGGGATTCCGTTGGCTTGCCAAAATGGATCAGGGAAACATCAAGAGAAGTGAAGCCAGCCTTGGAAAAGGAACAGAAT
Organism: Erythrolamprus reginae; assembly: GCF_031021105.1. Taxonomy (NCBI): domain Eukaryota; kingdom Metazoa; phylum Chordata; class Lepidosauria; order Squamata; family Dipsadidae; genus Erythrolamprus; species Erythrolamprus reginae. Next base: position 24,398,596 of record NC_091961.1, on the reverse strand, counting down.
GAGATGGTGCTTTTTTTAAGTTCCAGGCATCGGAGGGTAGTTTCTTATTTTGCTTGCTTTTTATAAGGAAAAAAAAAAATTGTGGCAGCCAGTTGAAGGTCTAGCCTCGGAATGCTGTCCTGCAAATATCTCCTCCCTGCTCCCTCCCCTTGTTTCTCTTGGCACCCGTTAAGCTACATGGTTCATCTGGCCGGACCTTTTCATACAAGAGCGTAAGTGAGGGGGGGGGGGGGGGGGTTGGAAATGGGAAGGGACCACCGATTTGTCCACGGCGCAAATTCAGCATGAAATGGGCAGCTTGGAACAGGCGGACGGGGGCACCCAGGGACATCTTTGTCCTTCTTCATAGGTACGTTCAATCCCAAGCGACGTGGGAACTAGGGAAAGAAGCCACCGAATGGAACGTGAGGTTTTTAATTTAGGTTTCCTGGCCGGCTGGAGTCCTCCTTGCATTTTGGAGCTGATGCTTGGAATGGTTTTTCTTTTTTTTAATTTTAATTTTTTTCAATTAGTCGCTGGAACTATCTTGGAATTCACAGGCCTCGGTTGAGCCGTGGAAATAGACGGTCATTGTAGCAAGGTTAACAGCAGAGTGGACGGGCAAAGTTGCTTTTTGGAAAGCATCTTTGGAGGAACCAGGCGTCTATTCACAGCAAAGGATCTCAGCGATGGAGGCAGCAGGGGCTATGTTTTGAGTGTGGCAGCATTTAAAGGTGCCTTTTAAGAGAATCAATACATTTTATTAACTTCCATCTGTGCTTTTACTTAGTCTTGTAGGCAGGAGATTTTTTTATACGAGCAGCAGCTGTAAAAGCTGAAGGGAGGGGAGAAAAATCCATTTTCTTTTTCTCTCTTCGGTTTGAAGATTAACCTTTTGATGACTGATTTTTTTGATGCACTAAAAAGTTGGTGCCTATAATCAAAGTTATGGATACAGAGGTAGTCAATAAAATTAATAGGAGGATTTCGTATTGCTTCAAATGGTGGTTTCAGTCTTTGTTCTTTAACTGCAAAGAAATGACAGCATTTGGAAGCCTGGCTAGTTGGAATAGTATTTTTGCATGTAATTTCATTTACATGTGTTTCTAGCACTCCTCGTGCATTGATATGTATTATGAAAATGCTGTATGCATGCGTCTTGTTTGTATATGGCAGTACAGTTATAAAAGCAAAATGTATTGGGAGTCAGGCTGCAGAAAAACTCTTGAATGACATACTGTTAAGCGTATACCTCAATGCTTGCATCGGAAATGAGCTTTTGAAAACCATGTTTTCAGACTGACGTATAGAAATAAAGCTCACAGCAAGGAAAAGGGGCTTGTGTAGATGAGAAAGAAAACTTGTTTTGAACCGCAGTTCCATTTTAAAGGCACTATTCCAGGGTGACTTTCAAATATTTATTTATTTATTTACTTATTTACTTACTTACTTATTTATTTATTTATTCATTCATTCATTCATTCATTCATTCATTCATTCATTCATTCATTCATTCATTTATTTATTAGATTTGTATGCCGCCCCTCTCCGAAGACTCGGGGCGGCTAACAACAATATAAAAAGACAATGTAAACAAATCTAATATTAAAAGCAATCGAAAAAACCCCAATTTAAAGAACCACTCATACATACAAGCATACCATGTATAAATTCTATAAGCCTAGGGGGAAGGGAAATTTCAATTCCCCCATGCCTGACAGAGATGGGTTTTAAGGAGCTTGCAAAAGGCAAGGAGGGTGGGGGCAACTCTGATATCTGGGGGGAGCTGGTTCCAGAGGGTCGGGGCCGCCACAGAAAAGGCTCTTCTTCTGGGTCCCGCCAAACGACATTGCTTAGTCGACGGGACCTGGAGAAGGCCAACTCTGTGGGACCTATCCGGTCGCTGAGATTCGTGCGGCAGAAGGCGGTCCCCGGAGATGTAGATAAAAAGTGTAACATAAACATAATAATGAAAACCATTATACCACTGGTTCTCAACCTGGGTGTCAGGACCCGTTGGGGGGGTGGGGTGTTGAATGACCATTTCACAGGGGTCGCATAAGACCATGAGAAAAGACAAATTTCCCATGGTGTTAGGAACTAAAGTTTCTATTCTGGCCCCTTGGAACATATCTTTACAATCCAACTAATCAGGTGTTTACAGTGGGTGTGTCCTTCTGACCTTCCTGCCAATCAGCTTAAAGCTCTGTTGGGAGAATTGGCACTAGGCTTATGGTTGGGGGTCACCACAACATTAGGAACTCTATTAAAGAGTCGTGGTATTAGAAAGGTTGAGAACCACTGCATTATACAATATTTGTTAAAATATTGACCTGCCACAGGGCAATAATGTCCACTCAGGGGACTGTTTGAGCAAAATGTGTTTAAGACTTGACATCCCAAATGAAACTGGTTCCTTGCCTATAGGACTATCAAAAGAAAGGTCCTTAAGAAGCCTGATTAATGGAAGTTAAAGAGTGGTAAATTTTAAAAAATGGTAAAGAATGGGTAGCAGATATAGAGATATTTGTCCAGATTTACTTAAGAGTCTTAGACCTTTTGGAACAATGCAGAAATTCTTTTAAAAATATTGTTCCAATCTAATTTTCGTGTATCCATTGTGTAATTAGATCTTGTAAAGCTTTGTCAGAAATATTTCAACACTTTGTGTTGTGATTAATAAAATGTTTCTCAATTTATGCAGTATAGAAAGAAATAGTTTGGGTAAATAGGAAATCAAATGTGTGAAATTTGTTTCTCGTAAGTATGGTCTTTCTGCTGAAGCTGAACTACCAATTCTGCAAAATCACACAAGTTTTTCTTCGGATGTTAATACAGTAAATCTCTGGTTCCTCCAGATTGTTGTAGGAAAAACATTTTTTCAAAAAAAAATATTCTTTCTTTTACGCTGATTACCACATTTCTCCTGGAGAGAGAAGTAACAGCCCATTGCTCCAAATGTAGATGTGTCAGAATTTTTTTTCTTCCTTTTTTCTTTTTTCAACGTTGAAAAGCATTAAACATTTTATTCTCCTTCATCTGCAGCAAAGTAATCCCAGGAAGATTTGTACAAGGAAACAGTCAAAAAAGACTGGCCATTTTTAATCTTGGGAGAGATCATAAAATTAGGGGCCAGCTTCACAGTAACAAAATCCTGTTGGCATTTTGGTAATTTTTTTGACACATCGGGGCCCAATCGTTCATGGCTGGATGGACATTCATTCATGCCTTGGCCTTGCATAATGTCTGCCCTAGTTAGGACAGATCAGTGTTTATTTGCTGTGTTAACAACGATAATAGCCTGTTGACAAGCTGTGGGTTTGGATCCAGTAATCAACTAGAGCTTGACCTTATCTTGGAAAGGAAACTTTAAATCAGGGAAGAGCTCTTCAAGCGCTCTGATTTGGAGCACATGCTTTGCATATGGAAGATAAGGCAATCCAGCCTCTTAACAGATCCAGATAAGGCTGAGAAAAATAAAAATCCAGCCAGTTTGCATAAATTAGGGTTTGCGGTTCTTCAGATGTTGCTGAGTGTTAACTCCAGCAGTCCCGGTCAGTGGAATTTGATGCTTGAGAGTGAAGTGTGAAATATACAAATACAGTGATCCCCCGAGTTTTGCGCTCTCGATCATTGCTAATCGCTATATCGCGATTTTTCCACCTGGAAGTAAAAACACCATCTGCGCATGTGCGCCCCTTTTTTCTATGGCCACGCATGCGTAGATGGTGGAGTTTGCGTTCCCCAGGCAGATCAGCTGCTGGGCGGCTTCCCTGGGTCTTCCCCCTCTTGCTGGCGGGAGGGCGAGCGGCGGGCATCAGCGAGGAGCCGGGGTTTCCCCTTTGCGTGGGCGGCCAGTAAGACCCCAGCGGCGCTTCCCAGCTGAGTCCCGAAGCCAAACGCGGAAGTTCGCCTTTGCTGTCTGGCTTCAGGACTCAGCTGGGAAGCGGCGTGAGCGAACGGCGTGGGTGGGCGAAGGGCGGGCGAGCGGCAGCGAGGAGTTTGCGTGGGCGGTGGGGAAACCCCAGCGCCGCTTCCCAGCTGAGTCCCGAAGCCAAACGCGGAAGTTCGCCTTTGCCGTCTGGCTTCAGGGCTCAGCTGCTGCAAGCGAGCAGCCGGGCGGGCGGGCGAACGGGCAAGCGGCAAGCGATCTTGGGGTTTCCCCGTTGCCTGGGCAACGGGGAAACCCATTCTTCGGCTCCTCGCTGCTGCCGCACTGCGGAGCAGATCAGCTGTTGGGCGGCAGAAGGGGTCTTCCCCGCCGCCCACACGCAAACTCCACCATCTGCGCATGTGCGGCCATGGAAAACAGGACGCGCATGCGCAGATGGTGTTTTTACTTCCGTGCCGCTACATCGCGAGTTTACGATTATCACAAGGGGTCTTGGAACGGAACCCTCGCGATAATCGGGGGATCACTGTATACAGTTTATACATGGAATGTTTGTTTGTGTGTTTGCTTTTAATAATGGGTTTTTTAGTGTTTTTAAATTATTAGATTTGTTTTTTACATTGTTCTTGTTATTGTTTTGAGCCGCCCCGAGTCTACGGAGAGGGGCGGCATACAAATCTAATAAATAAATAAATAAATAAATAAATAAATAAATAAATTATCTAGTCTTAGTTGAAGTTGGCACCAGCGTAGAAGGACATACGGTTTGACTTGATAAAAAGCAGCTTCCTGTGATCCTTAGTTTCTGTCCAGCTTGCGCATAATGTTGATGTCAACTTGCATAATATATGATGTGCGTAAATACAGGTAGTCCTTGACTTATGACCAGTTGCTCAGAGATTGTTTGAAGTTACTACAAACCTCCCCGGGCTACTTATAATCCAGATTTGGAAGCTAGCTAGTACTTTTTCCTCTCCCTCCCTCCCCCCACTCTTTCTCTCTCTCACACACACATTTTGGGTGCTTGGCAACAGATCCCCATTCATAACCGTTTGTGGCAACCCACGGTCACGTGATTGCACTTTAATATTTTTTGTTATTTTTTATTTTGCCGAAACTCAGGCAATTTAACTCCTGGTATTTGCTGGAAACCGGCTTTGTGAACAATGGTTTTGCTCCGTGATCATGACATTTGCTTAACAACTGTTGCAAAAGAGATCGTAAAATTGGGCATGATCACACCGATTACCTGCTTAACCACCATCTTGACTTAAGACCATAATTCCGAGCTCAATTATTGTTGTAAGTCAAGGGGTACACAAATCTCCACATTACTGCATGTCACAAATATGGTTAAGGGGAGATTTTGCCTGTGGAAAAGCCTGTTCATTGGTGCATCTGATAGGGCTGTGGTGGAATGTCTATTTTATTTAAAGTTGGGTGAATGTTTAACGGTGGCACAATGGTCAGAATGCACTATATTACAGGCAAACTCTGCCCACAGTCTGGAGTTCAATCCTGGTAGGGCTCAAGGTTAACTTCCGTCCCTCTGAGGTCAGTAAAATGAGGACTGAGATTGTTGGGGACAAGATGTTGACTCTGTCAGCCGCTTAGAGAGGACTGTAAAGTACAGTGGTCTCTTGACTTGCACGGAGGATACGTTCCAAGACCACCCGCAAAAGTCAAATTTCCGCGAAGTAGAGACACTCCCTTCCTTCCTTCCTTCCTTCCTTCCTTCCTTCCTTCCTTCCTTCCTTCCTTCCTTCCTTCCTTCCTTCCTTCCTTCCTCCCCCTCCCCCCCTCCATTCATGGTTTTACTTACCCCCAGAACCCACAGGGGCAACGGGGCGGCAAACTGGGGGCTTTGCTGCGCTCGCTGCCGGTGTCTCCCATGGCGGAGGCGGCAGCACCGGTGCTCAGGGTCAGGGCAGGGGAAGGGGAAGCTGAAGACAAGAGGGATCCACCCAGGACTCAAAGCCGGGATTCCAGGCTGGTCAGCTGGGAGGTCGGACGGCTTAGCTGGGTGGGGGAAGAAGAGGCGGCAGCGGCGAGTGGCAGTAAGGCTCAGCTTCAAGTGGAGCGTACCAACGCTCCGAGAATTAAAGGGGAGAGATCGGGAGCCTGGGGCGGAAGCGGTTCTTTTATTTAAAGAAGCAGGATGGCTGGAGTGGAGGAGAGTTAAAACACACACTAGTGTACAGCGGGAGACTGCAGGAAAATGTTCAAATGTTCAAAAAAAAAACCTGGAGTATTTTTTAATTAATATTTTTTCAAAACCCGTGGTATAGCTTTTCCACGACAGTCAGACCCACGAAAGTCAAGGGACCACTGTATAAGTCTTAAGTGCTATTGCTATAGATCAAGACCCAGATTGTTGGGGACAAGAGGCTGATTCTGTAAACCGCTTAGAGAGGGCTGTAAAAGCGGTATATAAATGCTAATGCTAGTGATAGCTAACCTTTTTCTCATCATGTGCCGGTAGTGTGTGCATGCCGGCACCCATAATGCAGTGTGCCCCCATGCATATGCACATAACCTCCCCACATTGCCCTGTGACCCCCACGCCGGCATGCATGCAAATGTGCCCCCCCCCGTTTTGGGCCTAGCAGGCCTGCCTACAGCCTGCTGGTACCAAAAATGAGCCATGCGGGGTGTGCCCCCTCCACTCCACTCCCCCACTTTGGGGCTAGCAGGCCTCCTTCCAGTCTCCTGGGGGAAAATGGCCATGGGGGGGGCACACCACTCCCCCCTGCCCCTTGCTTATGTGCATATGACCCTCATGCACGCACATGCGATCTCCCACATGCGCCCCCCTGCGCATTCTAAAAATAAGCTGGCTGGTGGGATGCATGTGGAGATGCGCGGTGGAGTTGTGGCATGCATGCCATAAATCAGTGTTTCCTAACCTTGGCAACTTGAAGATATCTGGACTTCAACTCCCAGAATTCCCCAGCCAGCAAATGCTGGCTGGGGAATTCTGGGAGTTGAAGTCCAAATTTATTTATTTATTTATTTATTTATTTATTGGATTTGTATGCCGCCCCTCTCCAGAGACTCGGGGCGGCTAACAGCGACAATAAAACAGTGTACAATAGTAATTTGGTATTGATGATTAAAAATCAATTAATATAAAACCAAACATACGTACATACATACCATGCATAGAATTGTAAAGGCCTAGGGGGAAAGAGGATCTCAATTCCCCCATGCCTGGCGGCAGAGGTGGGTTTTAAGTTGTTTACGAAAGGCAAGGAGGGTGGGGGCAGTTCTAATCTCTGGGGGGAGTTGGTTCCAGAGGGCCGGGGCCGCCACAGAGAAGGCTCTTCCCCTGGGTCCCGCCAGGCGACATTGCTTAGTTGACGGGACCCGGAGAAGATCCACTCTGTGGGACCTAACTGGTCGCTGGGATTCGTGCAGCAGAAGGCGGTCCCTGAGGTAATCTGGTCCGGTGCCATGAAGGGCTTTATAGGTCATAACCAACACTTTGAATTGTGACCGGAAACTGATCAGCAACCAATGCAGACTGCGGAGTGTTGGTGTGACATGGGCATATTTGGGAAAGCCCATGATTGCTCTCGCAGCTGCATTCTGCACGATCTGAAGTTTCCGAACATTTTTCAAAGGTAGCCCCATGTAGAGAGCGTTACAGTAGTCAAGCCTCGAGGTGATGAGGGCATGAGTGACCGTGAGCAGTGACTCCCGGTCCAAGTAGGGTCGCAACTGGTGCACCAGGCGAACCTGGGCAAACGTCCCCCTCGCCACAGCTGAAAGATGTTTCTCTAATGTGAGAATGTCTTCAAGTTGCCAAGGTTGGGAAACACTGCCATAAATTCTCCATCACAGCTATAGATGAATATTATATTAATAGCAATGAAACTGAATTTGCTCGATCACTTTGAAAATCTACCTTTGAGAGATAATTCTGTCGGAATCGTCCATAAACTTGAAATTTCCCCTCATTGTTTTAATAGTATGGGGCATGTGCCTGGCTTGTCTAGAATCAAAAAGGCAGGGAAATCTTCTCTGCGGCCCACAAAAGGTTGCCTGGGTTGGTACTTTGAACAGGATGGGGTTATCTGCATACTTAACTATGTATAATGTGCCTTATGGCGTGACCTTTATTGTCGGTTAAGAATGTGATTACCATCTTAAATTTCCTTAGGCAATTCTTTATTGTGTTAGCAATATCTGTTTCACAGTTTGTGTAAAAGCACAACAGTTCTTCCACAGCCATTGTTTATTGAACATTTTAATTGACCTGGAGAATCATCCAGTAAATAGTTCTGCATGGTAATAAAAGGTCGCTTGAATTTTCTGGCTACAAGAAGCTAAAATATAGCTTCCCATTTTTTGAAAATGGGAAACTATATATTTTTTTCTTCACCGGAGAAAAAGATATGTAGACCAATGAGTTCTAGTAGGAAGACGTAATAGGCCTCTATGTTGAATGTGGTAAATTATTTGTAGGAAATAATGAACAGAGTATGTCTCTACTACTAAAACATGATATTTGTTCCACAATTTGTAACTACTTGGTGGGGGATTCAAGTTATGGCAGTATTTTTGAGCCCCTGCATTCCGTAAAATAGGAGTCCCCAAACTTGGCAACTTTAAGCCTTGTGGACTTCAACTTTCAGAATTCTCCAGCCAGCTCTGCTGGGAGTTGAATTCTGGGAATTGAAGTCCACAAGTCTTAGAAGTTGCCAAGTTTGAAGTCCTCTGCCATAGAAGTTTCTGAAATATCTGGAAAAGCAGCACAATTTATAGCACATCATGTAATTGACAAGCATTAATTGTACCAGTGCTGAACAATTTCAGGCTAAAGTCTGTTTTTCCCTTGAACAGATTGTAACCTGGGCCAAATAAAAAAATATTATGGATCTGCATAAATGGGATTACAACTTCAGCCAGCTTCAATTCAATCCCCCTTCAGATTACCAGGTTTCCCCCTTCATAGTACAGGTAGTCCTCGATAGTATAAAAACTCCTAAAAACAATGAGGCAATCTAAAAACAACTATCAAGCAATTAAAACAATTAAGGTGTAAATACAAATGAGGTTGACAATGTATATACAGTGTTCCCTCGATTTTCGCGGGTTCGAACTTTGCGAAAAGTCTATACCACGGTTTTTCAAAAATATTAATTAAAAAAATACTTAGCTGTTTTCCCCCCTATACCATGGTTTTCCCCACCCGATGACGTCATATGTCATCGCCAAACCTTCGTCTGCTTTTAATAAATATTTTTTAAAATAAACTTTAATAAATAAACATGGTGAGTAATAATCTAAATGGTTGCTAAGGGAATGGGAAATCGCAATTTAGGGGTTTAAAGTGTTAAGGGAAGGTTTGTGATACTGTTCATAGCCAAAAATAGTGTATTGACTCCCGCATCTCGTAAAGCATGCCCCGCGAAAATTGAGGGAACACTGTACTCAGTAGCAGGAATCTCCAACCTTGGCAACTTTAAGACTTGTGGACTTCAACTCTCAGAATTCTCGGATTTGAAGTCCATAGATCTTAAAGTTGCCAAGATAGACCCCTGCTCAATAGGACAGTAGCTCTGGGAGAGACAGAGCCTAGGATGGGTGGATGCTTTCCCAAGCATTCTAGTTCAGGGATATCCTACCTTGCCCACTATAAGACCTGTGTACTTCCAAATCCCAGACATGCTGGCTGGGAATTCTGGGAATTGAAGTTCACATGTCTTGCGAGTTTCCCAGGTTGGATATTTCTGCCCTAGATGATGGAGAATTCTTACCAGAAGCATGATTGAATAAAGCATTTTGGAAAACGGTTTAAATGTATTGATTTCTCCTACAAAGTCTCATGTATATACACATATATTAAACTATATGTCAAGGCTACGACTAATGAACTCAAGCAAATCAGAACTTGGCTACTTCTCAAAGGTCTTGTTTAATGAGTACATCAGCTTAAATAGAAAATGAAATCTAAATCTTCCCTGTGGTTTCAGTATGATTAAACTAGGAAATAACCCTCATCCCCCAAGTGGTTACAGGTCACGTTGGCCAATTGAGTTAATTGGAGTGCTTTTCAGACACTCCTTCCCCAACCTTATTCTGTTGCCAGTAGAGATGACCTTGGTTCTCATGAGAAAGCTCTTTGTTGCGACTAGTAATGCATTTCACACTTCTGTGTGGCAACTGAAGAACAGAAAGGTAGTTGCGGCCAGGTTCAGTTCGAAGTTGACAATACACACACACACACACACAAACACGATCACTGCTTCACCCCAATTTTGCAAACCCCAAATCAGCGAGAGAAACCTGCTTCAATTAATCTTTCCTTAATGAGCAGCAATCATCATTTTAGTCATTGTTTATCCACTGCAAGATGAATGCCTCTTCCAAATGTTTCCAACCTAAATGGTCCTGAGCTTTCTTTTTGCACTTGAACCTGCAATACTGTATGTGGCATCTGAAAATGTTGTATTATTTAATCTTTAAAAGATGATTAAAGTGTCTACATAGAAAATTGCCTTAAGTAGTGATGGATCAATCTTGGACTGTGCAGAGATGAATAGACTGACAAGGAAAATTAAAGATGAGGAAGACACAGAATATTATAATGTATGAGTGAAATTTTATGACTGGATACAAAATGAATATATATACTGTAGAAATCAAATTAGAATGACTAAAAGAGAAGAAAATGAAGAATAAATGGTGGTAGACCCAGGTGGCAAGATTACATTTTGAGGAGGCAGCATTACATTAACAGTATCTACCTAGTCCTAAAATAAAGAGTAAAATGTATAGAAATTATATAAAAACTAATGATTTTAAAAGAGTCACTGATAAATGAAAGATGTCCGGGAATATGTAATCAGTCTGTTAAATGTAAGAGGAAGTAGGATTAAAATCACTCAAGAGGGAGAAAGAGGAAGTAGAAAGGGAAGGGAGAAGAGTGGAGGAAAGTAGGAAAGGGGAGAGAAGGAGTAAGAAGGTAGAAGGAGGAGAGGGAGATAGAATGAAAGGAATGTAAAAAAACCCAGACTGATAAATAACATCATAAACTAGGTGCAAAATAGGATATTGATTCATGACTGACTGGATAAAAATGTATAATTCTGTTTATTATTTACATGTTTTAAGGTATATGCATTGATGTATATATGAAAATTGTGGAGAAGAAATTTAAAAAATTCAAAGAATAAGCTAGTGCCGGATCACAGAACTGTTTCTATGAATCTAGTACTAAAAAGCTCCACCAACTAAGAATTTTAAATTCTAAAACTTAACTTGAACACTATTGGCTTTTTAAGAAGTTTGATATTACAAGATTTATTTATTTATTTATTAATTTATTAGATTTATATGCCGCCCCTCTCCGCAGACTCGGGGTGGCTCACAACAGCAATAAAACAGTATATAATAAACAAATCTAATATTTAAAATATATCTAAAAACCCCATTACGTATTTTAAAAAACATACAACACAATCATACCATACATAACACTATATAAGCCTGACGGCAGAGGTGGGTTTTAAGAAGTTTGCGAAAGGCAAGCAGGGTGGTAGCAATCCTAATCTCCGGGGTGAGCTGGTTCCAGAGGGTTGGGGTCGCCACAGAGAAGGCTCTTCCCCTGCATCCCGCCAGACAACATTGTTTAGTCGACGGGACCCGGAGAAGGCCAACTCTGTGGGACCTAACCGGTCACTGGGATTCGTGCGGCAGGAGGCAGTCTCGGAGATGCACCTGATTGGACTGATACCAGAGTATAGCATCTTTCTAAAAACCAAAACGACCAGCGCGCATTGTAATAGTTGTTTCGCTGATAGAAAATGCATTTTGAAGCAAATTGTATTTAAATGTTCTACTTTGTACATGTTTGGCTTATCTTTGTTAGCTAACATCTCTCGCTGTATCTCTCTTTCTCCTCCCCGGAATAGCTTTCACTCCCCGAGGAACAGAATGAAGTAACAAGAAATGGCTGTGAGTCCAAAGAGCTTGTCTACCTGGTACAAATCTCTTGTCAGGTAAATAATATGATCCTTCTTCCCTTGATTTTATGAAAATGCATGACGTGAATGATAGTTGGCTGATTTCCCCGATCCCCCCCCCCCCAATGTTTCCCACTGTTTATAATACGTGAAGATAATATTGGGTTTCAGGAAACACCTGAGTAACTTCTAAATTGGATCCATTTATCCTGGAATCACTCACTTATTTTTGTTGTGTGGGAAGCTACTCTCTCCCAGAAGAAAGAAATACTTTAGGAAATATGAAAAAGGCAGAATATTATATTTCCCCTAAAAGAGAAATTGAAATCTTAAGGGAGACAGAAACTCAACCCCAGCTCCCTGCCCCTGTTGTGGTTAGCTCTGGCCCAGCTCCTGCCCCAAGGACTGTGGATGTGGGGGAGACATCCACATGCTGCAGGCCTGTTTTGCCCCCGGTGGAATCTGCTGATGAAGGCTCCTCTGACCAAGAAGACATGAGTGACAGGGAGGAGGAGAGTGTGGCAGACAGCTCAGAAGGAGATCAATTATCTAGCTCCTCCTTGGATTCAGAACAAGAGTTAATGATACAGCCACGCATGCGGAGAGCCATGCGTAGGCAACAACAATTGAGAGAGTATTATCAAAGAAAATGAGGCCACCTGTGGTTGGGTGGGGCTGTGGTAATTAGTGAGGCTGCTATAAATAGCAGCCTGTGGGTTTGGCCATTGTGGAGGATTATCTGATTGTTGTGTTTCCTGACTGCTTTGCTGACTTTGACCTTTGTCTGCTGATTTCCCCCCGCTTTGAAACTAAACCTCAGAGCAAAGTGTGTTTCACTTTGTGAAAGAAGGACTGTGAATTGCCTCACAGCTGCAAGCTAAGTATCACAGAACTGATAAGTGACTTGTACAAATTACCAGTTTGTTTGGAGATGAGTGCTCTTTGCTATACCAAAAGAGGGCTTGGTTTAAGTGAATTTTCATTACAAAGAACATTGTTTTGAATTTTCCAACGTCTGTGTGTCTGAAATTTGTACATGCGAATTTTTGGGAGGATTCTACCAGAGAGCCCGACAGAACAGCCCCCAGCAAATATTTGGTGCCCATGAAGAAGGACTGGGCCAACCTATCCACAAGACAAAAGACCTTCACCCTCAGGGTGATGGGATTAGCCCTCATTCAAGATCCTAACCAGGACAGAGCCATTAAGCCAAAATAGGATCTTTTCAGAACACAAGCCTCTTCATTACATTGTCACCTTCCCAGCTTCAACCAAATCTGGGAGCTCAGACGAACTCAGCTATGACCTCTGCATAGCTCCATGGGAGTCTGACAGCAACCAATAGAATACATGCTCTTGCCACAGGAACAGGAAGCTCAAGAGCAAAGAGTAAAAGAAGGTATAAAAATCTCTCACTCTCAACTCCATTTTATCAGCTGCCCAGAATCACATGTGGTTCTGCTTCATAATTAAACCATCTTTCCAATCAGCCACCATGTTCCCAGTGTCTTTCTTTCTCCCCACTTGGAACTGAACCAGATGGATATTCCTCCCAACTATTGGATACAATGAGAAATTTAATTACATTAAGGAATATCCAGAAAGTGATGGTTCAGGTTCTACTCAAAATATTTCTGCCACCCATGCTAACATATTAATAACTTACACTATACGTGATCATCGCTTATGATCTTCCCAGCCGGATTCCCACAAAGTAAAGAGTGGAAACCAAGTTTGCTTGACACCCATATGATTCACTTAACCACCACAGTTAAGTCAATCATAACTGTGGCAAAAAATATGTGAAATAGGGCGTGACTCCCTTAATAATCCCCATGTTTAATAACAGAGATATTGGCATCAAACTGGTTGTAAGTCAAGGAATAACTGTAGTGAGGCATAGCCCCCATATTCATAAAGGATAACAAAGCCATCACTTGAGCGGGGGAGAGTAGGTGGCTTCTCCATAGTGGGTGGAGCCAACATCAAAGTATAGGGTGACACCATCCATTCAGCCAACGAGGACTGAGTTTGTCAAATTGTAGATCTTTGCCTTCATTCCCCCCTCTTTGACTCAGTCCTTGGTCTGACAGGATGTGTGTGTTTCACTCTCCCATCTTGAGATATCATCCACACTTTTCTATGGATCAAGAGTTTGAGATTTGTGAATTTCTCTCTCACTTGATTTAATTCAACATCGTCGGCATCAGTGGAGTTGAAGGCGGCTTAGAGCTGACGCTCTAGCTGTTTCCTGTGGCTGAGCCTCCAGCCGAGGGCCCTCTTACTACCAAGGTGGGTGGTTTCCCTTGCTACCTGGCCTTGGGAGCTCCCAGTTTGGTCTTCGTCAAAGAGGGGGCAATGAAAGCAAAGGTATAGAGCTACAATTTGACAGACTCAGTCCTTATTGGCTGAATGGTTGGTGTCGTCCCATACTTGGATATTAGCTCCACCCTACGAAAAGAGGTGTATCAGGTAATGACCAATGCCCTTTTATGATAAAATGATGATAAAAGCTCAAAGGACCTTAATTGCAACCTTAAAAGCAAGTAGGATAGGGAAAGCAAGTAGGATACTTGGCTGCATAGCTAGAGGTATAACAAGCAGGAAGAGGGAGATTATGATCCCGCTATATAGAATGCTGGTGAGACCACATTTGGAATACTGTGTTCAGTTCTGGAGACCTCACCTACAAAAAGATATTGACAAAATTGAACGGGTCCAAAGACGGGCTACAAGAATGGTGGAAGGTCTTAAGCATAAAACGTATCAGGAAAGACTTCATGAACTCAATCTGTATAGTCTGGAGGACAGAAGGAAAAGGGGGGACAGGATCGAAACATTAAATATGTTAAAGGATTAAATAAGGTCCAGGAGGGAAGTGTTTTTAATAGGAAAGTGAACACAAGAACAAGGGGACACAATCTGATGCTAGTTGGGGGAAAGATCAAAAGCAACATGAGAAAATATTATTTTACTGAAAGAGTAGTAGATACTTGGAACAAACTTCCAGCAGACTTCCACAGTAACTGAATTTAAACATGCCTGGCATAAACATATATCCATCCTAAGATAAAATACAGAAAATAGTATAAGGGCAGACTAGATGGACCATGAGGTCTTTTTCTGCCGTCAGACTTCTATGTTTCTATTAAAAATGTATGTTTTTCACTAGTTCATGCTGGAAGCAGAAAACAGCTTTAGAGGCTTTAGAATTTTAATCTTTGTGTACTGCAGGGCAGAGAATTCAAGAATTTGTGCTAGGTTGTGGATTTTCAGCTACAATATTCTGCATATCCCTGAGCTCAGGCACTGAGATATACCTAGTGCTTAATCATAACAAGTCTTCTGCACTGTATTTCAGTTACAGAATATTCTTCCACCTTTTTTTTCATCTCCCAGAGTCTGACAGGTTGGGGTTTTTTTGTCCATCTCATCCTCTTAACACTTTTATTGCTATGACATTTTCACTGTTTTTAAAAAAAAAAGACTTTCTAGAAAAGACTGTTTTAAACTCTGCTGATTTTAACAAAAAGATGGTTTTACATAGAAACATAGAAGACTGACGGCAGAAAAAGACCTCATGGTCCATCTAGTCTGCCCTTATACTATTTCCTGTATTTTATCTTACAATGGATATATGTTTATCCCAGGCATGTTTAAATTCAGTTACTGTGGATTTACCAACCACGTCTGCTGGAAGTTTGTTGCAATACTACTCTTTCAGTAAAATAATATTTTCTCATGTTGCCTTTGATCTTTCCCCCAACTAACTTCAGATTGTGTCCCCTTGTTCTTATGTTCACTTTCCTATTAAAAACACTTCCCTCCTGGACCTTATTTAACCCTTTAACATATTTAAATGTTTCGATCATGTCCCCCTTTTCCTTCTGTCTATCCAGACTATACAGATTGAGTTTTAACCGTTTTAACTGATTAATCGTGGTGTTCTTCATGTATCTTTGTGTTCTTGTTATTTATCAGTAACCAATATGGATAATATGCAATATTGACCACACCCAGAGTACTGCATCCAGTTTTGTTCACCACATTACAAAAAAATATGTTGAGACTTTGGAAAAAGTACAGAGAAGAGCAACTAGGATGGTTAAAGGCCTGGAGATTAAAACATGAAGAATGGTTGTAGGAACTGGATATGGCTAGTCTAGAGAAAAGAAAGGACTAGGAGAGACATGATGGCACTACAGTGTTCCCTCGATTTTCGCGGGTTCAAACTTTGCGAATAGCCTATACCACGGTTTTTCAAAAAATATTAATTAAAAAATACTTTGTGATTTTTTTTCTATACCCGCCCAATGATGTCATACGTCATCGCCAAACTAATGATTTTTGCAAATAAATGACAAAAAAAAAATTGTTAATAAATAATTATGTTTATAAATATCAGGATCAATAAGTGTTTTACTCAATGGTGAGTACCAGTAATAATGGTGAGTAAATGGTTGTTAAGGGAATGGGAAATTGTAATTTAGGGGTTTAAAGTGTTAAGGGAAGGCTTGTGATACTGTCCATAGCCCAAAATGGTGTAGAGTGTTCCCTCGATTTTCGCGGGGGATGCGTTCCGAGACCGCCCGTGAAAGTCGAATTTCCGCGAAGTAGAGATGCGGAAGTAAATACACTATTTTTGGCTATGAACAGTATCACAAGCCTTCCTTTAACACTTTAAACCCCTAAAGTGCCATTTCCCATTCCCTTAGCAACCATTTAGATTATTACTCACCATGTTTATTTATTAAAGTTTATTAAAAAAAATATTTATTAAAGGCGGACAAAAGTTTGGCGATGACGTATGACATCATCGGGCGGGAAAAATCGGAATGCATCCCCCGCGAAAATCGAGGGAACACTGTATTCCAATATTTGAGAGGCTACCACAAAGAAGAGGGAGTGAACATATTTTCCAAGGCACCAAAAGGCAAGACAAGAAACAATGGATGGAAACTAATCAAGGAATTAAGGAGAAACCTGGAATTAAGGAGAAACTTCCCAACAGTGAGAATAATTAATCAGTAGAACACTTGGCCTTCAGATGTTTTAGGTGGCTCATCACTGGAGATTTTTAAGAAGCGATTGCACAGCCACTTGTCTAAAATGATATAGGGTCTCCTGTTTGAACAGGAGTTGGACTAGAAAACCTCGATGGTCCCTTCCAGCTCTATTATAATTTATTGATTGATTTGTGGCAAACTTAAATATTGTCTGTCCACAGGCAGTGTTCCCTCTAATTTTTTGGGGGGGTGGGCGGAAAAGTATAGTGTCTGAGTGGCAGTCCCTTCGGGACTGGGCGGCACAGAAATAATAAATAAATAAATACATACATACATACATACATACATACATACACACACACACACACACACACACACACAAACAAACAAACAAACAAAAAAAAACCCCACCCTGCTTTGCCTCAGAGAATTTCAAAATAAAATACTGTACTGTGTGTCTATAACAGTGAGCTCATAATAGGGCAACTCTATCAATATCAAAATGCCACTTAAATAGTTGAGCTAGTTTCAAACTAGATTTTGATTTTCTTTCTCTCTTCCTTACTCCCATTCTTTTTCTTTCTCTTTTCCTTCCTCTCTTTTTTCTATCTGTTTCTCTCTCTTCCTCTCTCTCTCCTTCCCTCTCACTCTTTCCCTCTCGGCTTCTGGGCAGGTTTGGAAAACTCTGAGTTGATGATGATTTTTAAGTGAGCGATTGCTCACTGCTCAGCTTAGAGGGAACTATGTCCCCAGGTACACCTTTCCAAGCGTCCAGCAAATTTGATCGGTTACAGCACATCCCTTCTTTTAGGAGGGAAAATCTGTGTACAGTATATTCTTTTTTTTTTCATTTTTAATAGAATTTTAATGACTTATACAAAATAAATTCACTAGAATTTGTTAAGCAAAGGATGTGTGTTTCATGGCCCATAGCTATTGTATATTCTGTTAAAAAATTACTTGATAGTTTTTTGGCAATTTCCCCATGTAGTGTTTTTTGACTCACTGATATGAGTAACCTAAAATCAAATGCTATGCTGGTTATTTTAGTGGATTGCATCTATGCTTTTTTTCAATATACAGCGTTCCCTCGATTTTCGCGGGTTCGAAATTCGCGAATAGCCTATACCACGTTTTTTCAAAAAATATTAATTAAAAAATACTTTGTGGGTTTTTTTTCTATACCACGGTTTTTTCCACCCGATGACATCATACATCATCGCCAAACTAATAAATTTTGCAACTAAATAACAAAAAAATAATTATTGTTAATAAATAATTATGTTTATAAATATCAGGATCACTAAATGTCTTATTCAATGGTGAGTACCAGTAATAATGGTGAGTAAATGGTTGTTAAGGGAATGGGAAATGGTAATTTAGGGGTTTAAAGTGTTAAGGGAAGGCCAAAAATGGTGTATTTACTTCCGCATCTCTACTTCGTGGAAATTCGACTTTCGCGGGCGATCTCGGAACGCATCCCCCGCGAAAATCGAGGGAACACTGTACAGTGATCCCCCGATTATCGCGAGGGTTCCGTTCCAAGACCCCTCGCGATAATCGATTTCTCGCGATGTAGCGGTGCGGAAGTAAAAACACCATCTGCGCATGCGCGCCCCTTTTTCCATGGCCGCGCATGCGCAGATGGTGTTTTTACTTCCGCACCTGGGAAGACCCAGCAGCTGAGGAGCTGCCTGCCTGCCCGCTTGTCCGCCGCTCTGGGAGTTGAAGACCCAGGGAAGGTTCCTTCGGCCGCCCACCAGCTGATCTGCTCGGCAGCGCAGTAGCAGCGAGGAGCCAAAGATGGGGTTTCCCCGTTGCCCACGCAAAGGGGAAACCCCATCTTCGGCTCCTCGCTGCTACTGCGCTGCCGAGCAGATCAGCTGGTGGGCGGCCGAAGGAACCTTCCCTGGGTGCCACCCGCCGCTCGAGAGCAAGAGGGGGAGAGATAGAGAAAGAGAGAGAAGGAAAGAAAGAGATGAGAGAGGGAGGAAGAGAGTGTGAGAGAGGAAGAAGCAAGATAGAGAAAGAGAGAGAGAAAGAAAGATGAGAAAGGAAGGGAGTGACGTCATCGGGTGGAAAAATCACGATATAGCGTTTCGCAAAGATCAAGATCGCGAAACTCGGGGGATCACTGTATACTATATTGTCAATATATGCAAGGCAATTGAAATTAGGAGAAATCTGAACCAAATGGCTGCTTAATGCTTCCTTGTTCCAAGAAATATTCTTAGTTCCTTATCCACTTGTGCTTTACAGGAAAAAAATAGTTTTCCAATCAAATAATCTCAGTGGTACTATATTTTTCAAAATATTTTGTTATTTATTTATCTATCATATTTCTCTACCATCCATCACACTTGCATGCCAAACGGCTGCTTAATGCTTCCTTGTTCCAAGAAATATTCTTGTTTCCTTATTCACTTGTGCTTTACAGGAAAAAAATAAGTTTTCCAATCAAATAATCTCAGTGGTACTATATTTTTTCAAAATATTTTGTTATTTATTTATCAATCACATTTCTCTACCATCCATCACACTTGCATCCCGCTGGGCAGTATAATAATAATAATAATAATAATAATAATAATAATAATAATAATAATAATTATTATTATTATTATTATTATTTATTAGATTTGTATGCCATCTCTCTCCGAAGACTCGGGGCGGCTCACAACACAATAGCAATACAATATAGATACAAATCTAATGTTAAAAAATTGAAACAAAATCCTAATTTAAAAATACATTATAAAAACTTAACTACTACACAGTCATACACACTCAGTCCAACTACTAAATAAAAAAAACATAATAAATATAATAAGGTCAGCAAAAAAGGAGGGGGAAGATTAATCCCCCCACGCCTGGCGGCAAAGGTGAGTCTTCAACATTTTACGGAAGGCGAGTATCTCTGCCTTTCCATATTAAAACTATTTTTAGTTATATATTAGAAAGATTTATTCACATTTTTGAAGGATCTTCCATGCTTCCTTGAAGTCCAAGATAGAATTACAGAAAAATCTTTTGTTCTTTGATAGGCAATGCAGGATGCTGACATTTTCCCACTTGTAATATTTTCCTGTTTTTCCTGGTTTTCCAGCCAGTGTAGATGGGTTAACTGTAGTTTCTGGAGGATGAACGCAAAATAGAATAATATAGGTGTTGTGATTCAACCTGAGGCTCCTCAGGGACCGGCTGGATCTCTGCCGGATCCATGCCCAGAGGAGGAGGACAGTGAACAGGAGGGGGAGGACCAGGCAGACGGGGGAGAGGAATGTCAGGAAGAGGAGGAGGGAGAGCAGCCTGAGACCCCCAGGGGGGGGGGCTGTCCCCAGCTAGTAGCCTGGATTCATTGGATGAAGACGCACAGGCTATAATAGACATGAGGCAGTGACGAGCAGCTCAAAGACGGGGCCAATTAGAAAGGTATTTCCATCCCTGAATTGGCAACAGCTAGGTTTGGGTGTGGTTCTCCTCAGCAGGGTTGAAAAGGCAGGCCCGCCCTTACAGTCTCGTGGAGAGTTATCAACTGGGAGTCCTGTGACCTTGCTTCAATTCTCGGCGTCTCTGATCTTGGCTTGTGGCCTAGAAGTCTGGAAGACTTGGGGGAGGCGTGGGTTTTATTATCTCCAGCGTTGTTTTTGCCAGCAAGAATCCTGTTTTATTGCCTGGCCTTCGTGAAACCTCTGTGAAGCTTCATCGTGTTCCTGTCTGTAAGAACAGTTTTTGTTACCTGTGTTTGCTTTCCAGTATATAAACTGCCTTTGCTTTTTACCAGTGTGTCTGGCTACTCTTTTTGGTTGGTGTTGGTGTTTGGGGGGGACCCAGACAGATAGGTAGCAAGAAAAAATCTGAGTATATTCAAGGCCCTTTGCTGGGGCTCAGGTGTCATCTGGCCTTGAACAAATGTTGTTGTTCCTAATAGAGACAAATGTTGACATTCCCCAGTCACTTTCAAAACAATAATCAAGGGCATGGAAGGCCATGACTTTCACAAAGAGGAAATTGACATGGCGATTGAACTCAAAGAAAAGTCTTGGGCTTGTCACCACTGTTTATAAAATCTGAAGAGCCAAATGTGCCAGTGGAAGACGGTCATTGGTTAAATTGGATCCAGAAATTAGCTTATTAGTCTGGCATCTCTCCATGTACTTTTCAAAGGCCTCGGCTGCTTAGAAGCAATTTGTTGCAAATAAGCGGAGCATCTAGAAAGCCAAAGAAATGAGTCATTCTAGCAATAGCCCGATTGAAACTTCTGGACTGGAAAATGTGTTTCTCTCCCTTCACTGAGTAGCTCGCTGAATGCGCTTCAATTTATCAACTTTGTAAGCAGATAAGTAGGCTTTTAAAAAAAATCCTGGCTTTCATACACTCTACCTTTAACATGGCCTACTTGAAATTATCTGACTTTTAGTCCCACTTAGTACCTGTAATCTAGAAACACCTTTCTTTTAGAGGGTGGGGAGAGAGTTCGTATTCGTAACAAGCTTGTTTGTTTGTTTGTTTTAATTTCTATGCTGCCCAATTCCCGAAGGATTCTGGATGGCTTACAACAGTATATAAAATATATTTTAAACATCATAAAAGATTGAGAAAAAAACAGTTAAAAACATATATACATACAAGGACGGACCTCATAAAATTGCAAGATCAACGGCCCCAGGCCTGCCGGAAAAGCCAGATCTTCAATGCTTTCCAGAAGGTCAATAAGAGTGGGGGCAGTCTTAGGGGATAGTTGGTTCCAGAGCAGGGGCATCCATAGAGAAGGCCCTTCCTCACGGGCCCACCAGGCGACACTGTTTAGCAGATGGGACCTGGAGGAGACCAGCTATGTGGGATCTTATTTAAGTTTACCTGTCTCTTTTTCTTTCTTCATGTTAACAAGCTATTTTTGCTGTGAGCCGCCCCGAGTCTGCGGAGAGGGGCAGCATACAAATCTGATTAAACTTAAACTTAAACTTTAAGTTATTGGTTGCTTGAAACAAAAATGAGGAGGACTTTTGACTAACACAACAGCCTTGTTTCCCGACTCAACCACCTAAGATTGGGTATGAGTGAGAAATTCTACTCCTTTTCCTGGGTTTCCTATGTATCATCTCATGCTATCACAATGGCCCTAGCTCAGATAAACTGGTGAGAAGTCTTTTAATCACCATGTCCTCCTCCTTCTCCTCTTCCATCACCACAAAAAATGATAAAAAGCAATGTTCAGGCTTTGCATTGGGGGGTTAAATTGGATTGGAAAATGGAACCGTATGTCATTGTATATTGAAAACTGGCAAAGACAGTTTGCCAAGGGGAGAATAGGAATTAAACAGCTAAGAGAAACGTTGCATTAATTCATTAGATAACCAATTTTGCCGTGTCGGTTATTTCTCCTGTTGTCCTGATAAGGCACATCCGTTTTCTCAACAGATGAATCCGCGGTGTACGAAAGCGGACAAAGCATCTCTAGCACGTCTGCTGTTTGTCTCTCGTGTCTTTTATACCTTCTTTGCAGCGGCTGCACATTGAAAAGCCTTTCTGGGTTTTTTTTTTTTTAGCTGAACTAAAACTTCAGGTCAGACCTGCTTGTTAGATTTTACTTTTCTTGTTTTCAGCAGACTGAACAATGTTTTAGCTTTGGTAATTGCAACCATTTGTCCCAGCTTGGTTTTTTCTCCCTTTAAGCCCAAAGAATATGTCAGGCAGTTGTGTTGAGAAACTGGACAAAAGGCCAGCAATTACAGTTTCAGTGAGTGATGTACTTTGGCTGTTCTTTCTGTTTATCATGGAGCAAGGTGCTGTTTAACTCTGAATCAGAGAGAGAAAGGTTATACCTGACTGAATACCCCTGGAACATAATACGGTAGGTGTGAAAAGCAAAGCAAAGTCTTCCTTCTTGGACTCCTTGTAACTGCATGGATGTGACCAGGTTGTTGCTTTTGTGTCAAGGCAGAAGTGGTTCTCTATTGCTTTCTTGGTGGCAGCTGTAAATGAACTCATCATCTCCTCTTCCATCAATGTGAGATTAGATGTAAATAAGCCATGGTCCCCAAGACGGTTGTTTCATATGAAGTGTCTTCCTTTCAAGTCTTTAAAAGAGCCCCATCTTCATAAGCTCACAAGTTGTTCCTTCAATGTTCATGAGGAGCTAACTACGGTAGTTGTGGTTGATAAAAATAGCACATACTGTACTTTATAAATGTTGTTAGGTTTGTAACTGTCAGATGGGAAAGACGAGGTCCAATTAAACTGATTTATTGCAAGTCATGCCTATGCATGGGAATTTTCTCAACTAACGGTTAGCACCTGCTTGTATTTGGATAAAGACCAATAGAATTCAAAGGAAGTAGGACATCACTTATGGCTACGTAGGGATTCTAGGCTGATGCCTGTTTTAACTCCACCCCCAGTTTCTGCTACCCCGTCTCCTACATGGACCAACTATTTCCATTTAACGACTTCATACCATTTGATACTAGGTCCCATTTTCACCCAGAGGTGCTTTTTGAATGAATTTTGAGCCACGATTGCCAGAATTGCTGACATGGTGTTTTGTATGACAATTCTCGGTTTAAGTTATCTGGGGAATAGCACACTAGGAGAGGCTGTATCTAAATTATGGAAATGCTGAGAGGTATCCATCCAGATATTTCTCAGCTAAAGGTTTTAATGCACCATCCATGGAGTTATTAGTACCTTACATTTTTCTTTTAGCACTAAACAGAAAGTCTTCAATGATAGGTATGAAAAGATCCCGTCTCAGACTTTTCCAGAGGAGTCTTCATAGCTATGGTAATTCAAACTTTTCCTCACCCATAGAAAGTCATCCCAATGCAGTTACTTATAAACATAGAAACATAGAAACATAGAAGACTGACGGCAGAAAAAGACCTCATGGTCCATCTAGTCTGCCCTTATATTATTTCCTGTATTTTATCTTACAATGGATATATGTTTATCCCAGGCATGTTTAAATTCGGTTACTGTGGATTTACCAACCACGTCTGATGGAAGTTTGTTCCAAGGATCTACTACTCTTTCAGTAAAATAATATTTTCTCATGTTGCCTTTGATCTTTCCCCCAACTAACTTCAGATTGTGTCCCCTTGTTCTTGTGTTCACTTTCCTATTAAAAACACTTCCCTCCTGAACCTTATTTAACCCTTTAACATATTTAAATGTTTCGATCATGTCCCCCCTTTTCCTTCTGTCCTCCAGACTATACAGATTGAGTTCATTAAGTCTTTCCTGATACGTTTTATACTTAAGACCTTCCACCATTCTTGTAGCCCGTCTTTGGACCCGTTCAATTTTGTCAATATCTTTTTGTAGGTGAGGTCTCCAGAACTGAACACAATACTCCAAATGTGGTCTCACCAGCACTCTATATAAGGGGATCACAATCTCCCTCTTCCTGCTTGTTATACCTCTAGCTATGCAGCCAAGCATCCTACTTGCTTTTCCTACTGCCCGACCACACTGCTCACCCATTTTGAGACTGTCAGAAATCACTACCCCTAAATCCTTCTCTTCTGAAGTTTTTGCTAACACAGAACTGCCAATGCAATACTCAGATTGAGGTTTCCTTTTCCCCAAGTGCATTATTTTACATTTGGAAACATTAAATTGCACTTTCCATTGCTTTGACCATTTATCTAGTAAAGCTAAATCATTTACCATATTACAGACCCCTCCAGGAATATCACCCCCCCCCCCCCCCCAGGAATATCAACATATAAAGAACAGGAAAGTTTTGCTGATTAATACTATCTGGAGTATTCTCAGTGAGGCATACCTATTAGTCAGAAATGTTCTATTATAGTATCTTTTGTGAGTAACCTTGAGTAACCTGCTTACCACTTTGAAACAGTCAAATAAATTTATCGACACTGAGGAATTCTAAATAATTTCAGGATACATAGATGGAAAATGCTATTCAACCAGTAAGTAACACACTTAACTGGAGATGCTTTCATCGAGAGGGGAGAAAACCTTTCATTATATTGGTTGATGGATTCACAGCCCCATCTACAAAAGAGATACCAATCCATTTCCTTAGCAGTTTTCATCATTTGGCTGTTCAGTATTTCAAATATTGTGCCACTTAAAAATGCTGCGTGCTACAGATTTATGCCTGGGTGCTGCACTCAATACTCTTAAACCAGAATTGCTGGCACTTATCTCACCCTCCTTCCCTCCCTCCCTGACCTATTGTACTTATATGTTTTACATGGAAGTGTGACTGATAGCAAATGGTTTAAATTAGAAGTTTGTAAAGAGCGACTGGAATGTAATGAAGTGTTGAAAGCAGCAAATCTCTTTTCAAATAGAGGCTTAAGTTGTATGTTTTTCATCCTGCCATTCAGAAGGAGATTTAATCAAGAAAAATAGCCCAGCACTACAATTTTGAATGCTGGAAACCCCTTATTATTCTCGGGTTACCTGTTTATGTGGTCTTTTTTTCCCTTTTCACACTTCTTAATCATAATTTGCCTCGGCAAACATATTATTCAGATACTTATCTGCAGTTGAATGTGCTTCCAAAGGATTGGCTTGAGAATTTAACACAGAAGGCATCCATATTCAGGAGTGGGATAAATGCCTTAGTAAAATACATCTACCTAAGTGACTTCGTGAGATACTTTGTCATAGCTATTGCCAGTGTTAAATTGTTTTCCCGATTTGTTTGTTTGCTTTTTGCCTCTCCACACCATTTGATATGATTTGGAAGTATTTGAATTCAAAAGTTTTTTTATGGTAGCATTTGAGTTTTCAAGAGAGATCATCGGTTGGAGATTCCTTCATGCACACACATATCCGCCCCCGAACTATTGTTGATCAAGCCAATTCTCACATTTCAGATGCAGAATAGTTTCTTCAACTGCCATTAATATTTTAATTCCGATTTCAGAGACTCCAAGGATGATGGTGCTTGCCATGTATTACTTGGTGTCCTTCTTGTCATTGAGTTTGAGTAACTACTAAATATTCATGCCAACTTTAGTTCTAATATCTCAGCATTCAAAGATACGTTTAACTAACTGGAATACATTTTTCTTTCTGTTAAAAAGAGGTGCTGGAATTTATTTAATTTGACATATTAAGCTGCCCAGCTCATATATCAGAATATGAGCTGGGCAGCCTTAATATGTCAAATATCGTCCTCATCCTTATCATTATCATCATCCTATTCACTGTCTATCCACTGTAGGATGAAGTCCTCTTCTGCATTTTTCCAGCCAATACAATCTTGGGCTTTCCTTCGTCATTTGGATCAGCGATATTTGATGATGTTGTCGCTCCATCTTGTTTTATGTCTCTTTTGTGGACACTGTTTATCAAATGAAATCCATTCTATGGCTGTCTTGGGGTCACCCTTCTGCCACCAGATCTTCGTGCTATGTGACCAGCCCATTTCCATTTCAATAATTTAACTCTTTTGATGGCATCCTCTATTTTTGTTTATTCTCTAATCCACATGCAGGTCTTTCTATCTTGTCTTGTGATGCCGAGCATGTATCTTTCCATAGCTCTTTGCGACACTTGTAGCTTTTGTATCAGTTGTGAGGTTAGTGTCCATGTTCCCCTGGCATATGTTAGAACAGGTAGCACATCTTGATCAAAAACCTAGCTCTTCTGGCATAGGAGGAGGTTATTCTTGAAAATTGTACCTGCCATTCTAATACAGTGGTACCTCTACCTAAGAATGCCTCTACTTACGAACTTTTCTAGATAAGAACTGGGTGTTCAAGATTTTTTTTGCCTCTTCTCAAGAACCATTTTCCATTTACAAACCCGAGTCTCTGAAACTGTAACCGGAAAAGGCAGGGAGAAGCCTCTGTGGGGCCTCTCTAGGAATCTCCTGGGAGGAAACAGGGTCGGAAAAGGTGGGGAGAAGCCTCCATGGGGCTTCTCTAGGAATCTCCTGGGAGGAAATAGGGCCCCTACCCTCCCTGTGGTTTCCCTAATCGCATACATTATTTGCTTTTACATTGATTCCTATGGGAAAAATTGCTGCTTCTTACAAACTTTTCTACTTAAGAACCTGGTCACGGAACAAATTAAGTTCCTAAGTAGAGGTACCACTGTATATTGGTGTTCATTCAAATACTATATTCTACAAGGAATTGTAATTAGAGGTTGAAACTGATTAGCAAAGCCTGGTTGAGTGACAAATGTGATTATTTGTGGAATGATGATAATTAATCAGGTTCACAGATTCCTTGTACATTTGTGAATGAATAAATTAAACGACACTAATTTTTTTCTTCCCCTTCCCTGTCTGCAGGGCAAGAGCTGGATTGTGAAGAGGAGTTATGAAGACTTTAGAGTGCTGGATAAACATCTTCACTTATGTATTTATGATCGACGCTTTTCTCAGCTGTCAGAGCTACCCCGTTCGGATGCCCTGAAGGATAATCCGGAGGTAAAATAAGGAAGTGCTAGTTATGAAAGGATGTTTCTGAGTTTTTCATGTCATTATTTATTTATATCCCTCCTTTATTTTCTTTTACAAACAACTCAAGGCAGCAAACATGCTTAATGTTCCTTTCTCTCCTATTTTTACCCCATGGAGAACAGGGGTTGAGCTAGAAGAGAGTGATAGGCCCAAAGTCGCCCAGCCATCCTAAGATGTGTCTAGCATTCACTGTTTCCTGGTTTTAGCCTGGTGCCTCTGAATTATATAGAGCAGGGATAGGCAAAGTTGGCCCTTCTATGACTTGTGGACTTCAACTCCCAGAATTCCTGAGCCAATCATGCTAGTTCAAGAATTCTGGGAGTTGAAGTCCACATGTCATAGAAGAGCCAACTTTGCTTACCCCTGGTATAGGGAGACATTCATTCTCCCCCCTCTCCCTCTCAGAGAGAGAGAGGGAGGAAGGAAGAGAGGGAGGGGGGGAGGGAGATATTGCTTCAGTGATATCCCCTAAAATACAGGAGTCGGGATTCCCTGCATCAGTAGAATTATCACATTTTTTTTTCCTTTTGCAGCTTGTTACCCAGATGCTGATGGCTTACCTGTCTCGACTCTCATCCATTGCTGGTAACAAGATAAATTGCGGTCCTGCTCTCACATGGATGGAGGTACAAGAGCCCACTTCACCACCTCTTTAATTCATCAAATGCTTTGTGTCTTACCAGTCTGCCAGCAGCACATTGAATGGAAATAAGGAAGGTTTCTGTATTCGAAAATGCCAGTCAGGCCCTCTGCTCTTAGGTTACCCAAGATAAAAGCAGGAGTACATCCTCATCCTTAATTATACAGATCAGTGATGGATGTTTGGTTTTACAATAAGGGTTTTTTAGTTGTTTTAGTATTGGATTTATATGATGTTTTTTATTACTGTTGTTAGCCGCCCTGAGTCTACGGAGAGGGGCGGCATACAAATCCAATAGATAGATAGATAGATAGATAGATAGATAGATAGAGAGAGAGAGAGAGAGAGAGAGAGAGAGAGAGAGAGAGAGAGAGAGAGAGAGAGAGAGAGAGAGAGAGAGATAGATAGATAGATAGATAGATAAACCTTTTTTTTCCTCGGGTGCCAAAAGAGCATGTGTGCGCGCTATTGCTCATGTGCAAGTTCCCATACCCATAATTCAGTGCCTGGGGAGGGCAAAAACAGCTTCCCCTGCCCCCCGGAGGCCCTCTGGAGGCCAGGAATAGCCTGTTTTCCAACTTCTGGTGGGCCCAGTAGGCTCGTGTTTCACCTGTCCCAGGCTCTAAAGACTTCCCTGGAGCCAGGGGCAGGGTAAAAACGCCTTTCTCCATCCCCCCGGAGGCTCTCTGGAAGCCAAAAACGTCCTCCCAGAGCCTCTGTGTGTGCCCAGTATCAGTTGGCCAGCACACATATGCACGTTGGAGCTGAGCTAGGGCAACGGCTCGTGTGCTAGCAGATATGGCTCCGAATGCCACCTGTGGCACCCGTGCCATAGGTTCGCTGATATAGATCCCCCTGAATCAAGCCACTGACCAAAAAGTCCTCTTCATTGAGATTATGGCTCATATAGACCGTGCTGGTCAAGTGTAGATTGTTACATACACTCCGTCTGCAGCTGAGAGTGAGCAGATGAAATTCTCAAAGGCAGCCCCATGACACAACACCTTGCAGTAGTCTAGGTGTAGAGTAATTAGGCCTCGAGTCACTTATCCAGGGCCTCAGATTCCAGGTAGGGCTGCATCTGGCACTCGGATGGACAACTCTGCTTCCTCCCAACCCCTAATTTCCTACCTGTCGCTATAGTAGTAGTTACGAGTCCAAGGTGTCTTAACAGTTCACAGGCCTGTTCTTTGATGGATAATTGGTATCAAGAGGAAACCCTGGAGAGGTCAGAAACCCTTCCCCACCAAGAGCTGAAGAAGCTTGTTGGATAAAAAGTGAAATGTCTTCAATAAAACACCCCACAAAGTCCAGTCACTACTTGAAGAAGCACCTTTGGGAATTGTAGTGAACAGCTAACCTTCATCTTGCAGGAATTCAGTTATAGATTATTTTGCCCTGTGTAAACCTTCATGGCCCCCAGAACCAAGTCAAAAAGTTGATGGCACCTCTTGCACAGTTTAGGAGAGCAGTGGATAATGTATCAATGATATAACTATGCAAACTAATCAAGGCCTCCCTCAGTGGCTTGAGATATTAAGGGGTATTCCAGAAAGGAGAGGCCAGCTCAAATGATCTCTCCTCCTACTACTCAAGGGCTAACTGGAACTGCCTTCTCCAGGAAGTAGTGGAACCCCTGTAAAATAGAGCTCTTACTTTCTGCAGAAGTTGGTTGTACTGCCCAGTGCTTATTTTGTACCACACTGGTTGTAGATTCTTTTTGCACTTTTTTCAGCAGGCAGCTCTGTTTAATAATAATAATAATAATAATAATAATAATAATAATAATAATAATAATAATAATTTATTGGATTTGTATGCCACCCCTCTCCGCAGACTCGGGGCGGCTAACAACAATAATAAACACAACATGTACAATCCAATAATAAAAACAACTAAAAACCCTTATTATAAAACCAAACATACACACAAACATACCATGCATAACTTGTAATGGCCTAGGGGGAAGAGCTATCTCAACTCCCCCATGCCTGGCGGTATAAATGAGTCTTGAGTAGTTTACGAAAGACAGGGAGGGTGGGGGTTCTAATCTCCGGGGGGAGTTGATTCCAGAGGG
This sequence comes from Erythrolamprus reginae, assembly GCF_031021105.1. NCBI lineage: Eukaryota > Metazoa > Chordata > Lepidosauria > Squamata > Dipsadidae > Erythrolamprus > Erythrolamprus reginae. The sequence continues at coordinate 24,368,582 of NC_091961.1, read as the reverse complement.
CCGGGGCCACCACAGAGAAGGCTCTTCCCCTGGGGCCCGCCAAACGACATTGTTTAGTCGACGGGACCCGGAGAAGGCCAACTCCGTGGGACCTTAATGGTCACTGGGATTCGTGCGGTAGCAGGCGGTTCCGGAGGTAATCTGGTCCATTGCCATGTAGGGCTTTAAAGGTCATGAGCAACACTTTGAATTGTGACCGGAAACTGTTCACCTCTGCTTTCTTTACAAATCATCATCAAATCCTCCTCTGTAAATGTGTTAATAAGCATAAATTGCTCGATGCTGCACGTTCTTGGCTTTCTCACCGTCTACCTTGCCTTGCAGATTGATAACAAGGGGAATCGCCTCCTGGTTCACGAGGAGTCGTCCATTAATGTTCCTGCTATTGCAGCTGCTCATGTTATCAAGAGATACATTGCCCAGGCAGCAGATGAACTCTCCTTTGAGGTAAATAACGGGAAGATAAATATATATTTATTTTAGTGCATGCCCAGAGAAAGCCACTGTTTTCTTGTGTTTCCTTCAAATGGCCAAAGTCTCAGTCATGGTTGTCCCAAAGCTGCTTGCTTGCTTGCTTGCTTGCTTGCTTGCTTGCTTGCTTGCTTGCTTGCTTGCTTGCTTGCTTGCTTGCTTGCTTGCTTGCTTGCTTGCTTGCTTGCTTGCTTGCTTGCTTGCTTGCTTGCTTGCTTGCTTGCTTGCTTGCTTTATTCATTCATTCATTCATTCATTCATTTAATTAATTGGATTTATATGCTGCCCCTCTCTGGATTGTTTTCAAGAGACAACTGGACTTTCTGGTTTTTCTTTGAAGCTTCTTGGAGGAGAAGTGAAATGTCTTCAAAGAAAAACCAGAAAGTCCAGTTGTCGCTTGAAAAAACAACAACACGTTGGAACAGATAGATAAGTAAGTGAAGATTTTTAAGTAGAAGTAATCCTTGACATATGACCATAACTGAGGCTAGAAATGGTTGTTGCTGGCCATTAAGCAGGTCATCACTTGATGGACTTGATGTGACATTTTTTGTGGCAGTCATTAAGCGAATCACCATGATTGTTAAATAAACCCATTATCTACAGTAGACTTTTTTGGGGGCAAGGAATCAGAAGTAATCAGCCTGTTTTCAGCAAATCCCATAAATTATGGTCACATAACTGTGGGAGGCTGCAAATATCATAAATGCAGACCAGTTGATAAACACCCAAGATGTGATTACATGACCAGTTGACCATGAGTGGGGAATGTCTGTTAGAAATTTGAATCCAGGATATAAAGCACCTTTATTTGGCTCGTTGTAACTTTATTATTTTTGATTTGATTTGATTTGATTTGAATGCCGCCCCTCTCTGCAGACTCGGGGCGGCTCACAACAACAATAAAACAGTGTACAATGAACAATTCTAATCTTTTAAAAATATCTAAAAAGCCATTATTTTAAAAACATACAACACAAGCATACCATACATAAAACTATATAAGCCTGGGGGAGATGGGTTTTAAGAAGTTTGGGAAAGGCAGGGATGGTGGGGGCAATCCTAATCTCCTGGGGGAGCTGATTTAAATAGTCACCAAGTGGCCCACCTTAAGTAAAGGACTACAGTGATCCCTCGATTTGCGCGTTCTCGATTAGCGCGAAACGCTGCAACGCGGTTTTTCAAAAAATATTAATTAAAAAATAAGTCCGCGTTTTTTTTCCTACACCACGGTTTTTCCCGCCCGATGACGTCATACTGATTGCTGATTGGCCAAAATCAGCAAAAGGAGGGAGGGTTGCCATTGCCATTGCCGCCAGCGCTGCCCCAAGAAAGCCGGTGAGAGGAAGGAAGGAGGGAAGGAGGGAGGGAGAGAAGGGAAGGAGGGAAGGAGGGAGGGTTGCCATTGCCATTGCCGCCAGCGCTGTCCCCAGAAAGCCGGTGAGAGGAAGGAAGGAGGGAAGGAGGGAGGGAGAGAAGGGAAGGAGGGAAGGAGGGAGGGTTGCCATTGCCATTGCCGCCAGCGCTGCCCTGTGGGTAGCGGCGAGGAGCCCGGAAAAATCACCATTGCATTGCCAGCCTCCGAACTTGCGTCGCTCCACCTTCTGCGCATGTGCGGCCATGGAACAAAGGGCGCGCATGCGCAGATGGTGTTTTTACTTCCGCATCCAGTATAACGCGGAAATCGGTTAGCGCGGGAGGTCTTGGAACGTAACCCCCGCGCTAACCGAGGGATCACTGTATATTCAATTAGTTTGTTCCTTACACACTTATGTTTCCAATGTAGCTAGACTTTCAGTTTAACTACCAGCTTATTTTAGTTTTTGTTAGCTTTCTAATAAATTTATGTTTTTTAAGTAATCTTCTTCACTTCACTTAGCAGAGTATTATCATAGCAGAATTGTGCAACACAATGTATATCGGGCACATAAATACACTGATTCCAATATAAGTTACGCATTTTATTTCTTCTTCTTGGTGGAACGTCTTTCATGTTTTCACAAATAACAATTTGACAACAGAATTATATTTCTCTTCTTAAGTCATAACATATATACACAGTTCTTGTACTTCATTTAGATCCTATCCTAATCCTAAATATTCTATCTATGAACAATATATATATATATATATATATATTCCCTCACGAACTTTAACATTAAGAGAATACGCCTTCTTTCTGTGATGCAGATTCGCCCAGGTTCGCCTGGTTGCGGCCCTATTTGGACCGGGAGTCACTGCTCACAGTCGCTCATGCCCTCATCACCTCGAGGCTTGACTACTGTAACGCTCTCTACATGGGGTTACCTTTGAAAAGTGTTCAGAAACTTCAGATCGTGCAGAATGCAGCTGCGAGAGCAATCATGGGCTTTCCCAAATATGCCCATGTTACACCAACACTCCGCAGTCTGCATTGGTTGCTGATCAGTTTCCGGTCACAATTCAAAGTGTTAGTTATGACCTATAAAGCCCTTCATGGCACCGGACCAGATTATCTCAGGGACTGCCTTCTGCTGCATGAATCCCAGCGACCAGTTAGGTCCCACAGAGTGGGTCTTCTCCGGGTCCCGTCAACTAAACAATGTCGCTTGGCAGGACCCAGGGGAAGAGCCTTCTCTGTGGCGGCCCCGGCCCTCTGGAACCAACTCCCCCCAGAGTTTAGAATTGCCCCCACCCTCCTTGCCTTTCGTAAGCTGCTTAAAACCCACCTCTGCTGCCAGGCATGGGGGAATTGAGACACTCTTTCCCCCTAGGCCTCTACAATTTTATGCATGGTATGTCTGTACGTATGTTTGGTTTTATAATAAGGGTTTTTAACTGTTTTAGTATTGGATTATTATTATTATATGCTGTTTTATTGCTGTTGTTAGCCGCCCCGAGTCTGCGGAGAGGGGCGGCATACAAATCCAATAAATAAATAAATAAATAAAATAAAATAAATAAACATACCAATTAAATGAATTTTCCCTTCCATCTGCCAAAACTGACTATATACCAGTATGCAAATTAGCCCTCATGTACCATTCTATTCTCCTTTTTCATGCTGCATGCTAACAGGTTTTAGCTACTATCCAGCATTTTATGAATGAACAAAATGTCTATTGTGTAGCGCTCATAATACATAAATTCATATGTGTGTATTTAATAGACAAGAACTAGTACTATTTATTTTAAAAGATTTTGTATTTCCAGTGTTTTGAGTCACGGTGAGAAACTATTTCATTTCTTAATTTCCAGGTTGGAGATATTGTTTCTGTTATTGATATGCCTCCAAAAGAATTGACCACTTGGTGGAGGGGAAAACATGGATTTCAGGTATGTCCAGCTACTAGGTTTGTTAATACAGTAGGCTCTAAAAGTTGTGGGGGATGGACACGGATTCTAAACAAATTACTTTCTAATATGTTTAAATGTATAAATTTTGGTGAAACAATTTGAAAATATTTCCGAACTATGTAAGGGTAAGAGAAAATGGAAGAGAATGAGAATTTATAATATCTCTAGAGAGTCTCAGTCATCTACAGGCGATACTCAAACAATTAGAATGTTGTGCAAAATTTCATTTATTTCAGTAATGCAACTTAAAAGGTGAAACGTAATATATGAGAGAGACTCATTACATAATAATAATAATAATAATAATAATAATAATAATAATAATAATAATTATTATTATTATTATTTATTGGATTTGTATGCCGCCCCTCTCCGTAGACTCGGGGCAGCTAACAACAACAATAAACACAACATGTACAATCCAATAATAAAAACAACTACAAACCCCTATTATAAAACCAAACATACACACAAACATACCATGCATAACTTGTAATGGCCTAGGGGGAAGAGCTATCTCAACTCCCCCATGCCTGGCAATATAAATGAGTCTTGAGTAGTTTACGAAAGACAGGGAGGGTGGGGGCAGTTCTAATCTCCGGGGGGAGTTGGTTCCAGAGGGCCGGGGCCACCACAAAGAAGGCTCTTCCCCTGGGGCCCGCCAAATGACATTGTTTAGTCGCCGGGACCCGGAGAAGGCCAACTCTGTGGGACCTTATCGGTCGCTGGGATTCGTGCGGTAGCAGGCGGTTTCGGAGGTAATATGGTCCATTGCCATGTAGGGCTTTAAAGGCCATGACCAACACTTTGAATTGTGACTGGAAACTGATCGGCAGCCAATGCAAGCCACGGAGTGTTGAAGAAACGTGGGCGAATCTTGCAAGCCCCCTGATGGCTCTCGCGGCTGCGTTCTGCACGATCTGAAGTTTCCGAACACTTTTCAAAGGTAGCCCCATGTAGAGAGCGTTGCAGTAATCGAACCTCGAGGTGATGAGGGCATGCGCATGCAAGGCAAGTTAGTTCAAGCCGTGATTAGTCATCGTTGTGACGAGTAGGGGGTACAGCTCATGAAAACCCCAAATCCACCATCTCAGAAAATTAGAATATTGCATGCGATCAATAAAACAAGGATTGTACATAGAACAATATCGGACTTCTGAAAAGTATAAGCATACATATGTATTGAGTACAGTAGTACCTCTACTTATGAACTTAATTCGTTCCGTGATCAGGTTCTTAAGTAGAAAAGTTTGTAAGAAGAAGCAATTTTTCCCATAGGAATCAATGTAAAAACAAATAATGCGTGTGATTGGGGAAACCGCAGGGAGGGTGGAGGCCCTGTTTCTTCCCAGTAGATTTCTAGAGAGGCCCCATGGAGGCTTCTCACCGCCTTTTCCAGCCCTGTTTCCTCCCAGAAGATTCCTAGAGAGGCCCCACAGAGGCTTCATCCCGCCCCTTCTGGCCCTGTTTCCTCCCAGGAGATTCCTAGAGAGATCCCATGGGGGCTTCTCCCTGCCTTTTCTGGTTACAGTTTTAGAGGCTTGGGTTTGTAAGTGGAAAATAGTTCTTGAGAAGAGGCAAAAAAAATTTGAACACCCAGTTTTTATCTAGAAAAGTTTGTAAGTAGAGGCGTTCTTAGGTAGAGGTACTACTGTACTTGGTTATAAAGCAGGGGGAAGAATGCTCTTTTTTACTAAAACTATCTAGGGATTTGGAATAATCCTTTCCTTCCGAAATCAGTGGATGCATCCTTATTCCACGATTCTGTTGAAATTGCTTAAATGCCCTATGGTTACGAGCTCTCTTTTTTCTTTCTATCTTTGTATGTCACTATAGGTGGGATTCTTTCCTAGTGAATGTGTTGAACTAATTAACGACAAAGTCCCTCAGTCAATGACCAATTCTGTACCAAAGCCAGGTATGTTTGTTTGCAAGCGTGCATAATATCACCAAATGTTGATTTAAATTCTGTTCTCTTACAGTTTTCATTACCTTTGCTACGTTCTAAAGTTATTTCATCGCATCCATGCAAACTTATTTCATTGTTTATGTTTTGTGCTGGTCAAATATTTTTGTTTTCAGGGATTTATTTAATATTTTGGATGGGAAAAGAGATTTTTGGTAACCATTGTCATAAATCATTGCTTGGTCATCATCATCATCATCAAACTGATGCAGCTTTCAGAGTTACTCTGTAGAGGAAGTTTCCTTTTTCTTCCATTGAACTTACAGTATTTTTTGGTCCATAAGGTGCAACACCCCCCCCAATAGTGAGTGGAAATAGCTGCACGTCTTAAGGTGAATAACAGCCGGGCTTTGGCGGCAGGGTCCTTTAACAGTTCTGAACCCCACCTCTTTTGTCTTTGTCATTGCCCACCTCATCTTTCTGCAGTGCAAGAGTCAATAGGTAGAGCTGGCGTGAGAAGACACCTATCTGTGGTCTCTCTTGTTTTATTCCTCTAAACCTATGTGCATCTTACGGAGCAAAAAATACTGTACTCCCTGCATTTCTGACTCAGAACTGATTCATTGCTGTACCTATTTCCCTCTCATTTCCTTCTATCTATCATAGAAACATAGAAGACTGACAGCAGAAAAACACCTCCTGGTCCATCTAGTCTGCCCTTATACTATTCCCTGTATTTTATCTTAGGATGGATATATGTTTATCCCAGGCATGTTTAAATTCAGTTACTGTGGATTTACCAATCATGTCTGCTGGAAGTTTGTTCCAAGAATCCTACTACTCTTTCAGTAAAATAATATTTTCTCACGTTGCTTTTGATCTTTCCCTCAACTAACTTCAGATTGTGTCCCCTTGTTCTTGTGTTCCCTTTCCTATTAAAAACACTTCCCTCCTGAACCTTATTTAACCCTTTAACATATTTAAATGTTTTGATCATGTCCCCCCTTTTTCTTCTGTCCTCCAGACTATACAGATTGAGTTCATTAAGTCTGTCCTGATACGTTTTATGCTTAAGACCTTCCACCATTCTTGTTTTACTATCTGCTGAGGAGAGTCTATTTTGTTGAACTAAAACAAGCAAAATTGCTTATTTTCAGGAATTTATATGCTGCCTTCCAAAATAAAACAAAACATAACACCCACAAGTTTTCAGACTGTTTCCTAAAAGTAGACAAAGTACAGCACAGTCAATAGTCAAACACAAGCTCCCATGCTAATAATGGAGAGCATACACGCAATAATTGCTGAATGTAACTTCCAGTTTGGGCGTAAGTGTCTTTTACAAAGTATAGAGTCAAATCAAATCTTTGCTCAACTGCATTTCAGAAATTGTTTTCATTTAGGAGTGTTTTTTCTTTGTGTAAGTAAAGTATGGAATGGGTTGTGGAGTAAGGAAAGAATAAACATTAAGTGCACCTTTGACCATCCCAGTTTGTGAAGGAGATAGGCATTTCCAAAAAGTGATCAATAAATAAAATACAAATTAAAGTAAATAAATGAAATAAAAAATTTGCTAAAATTGGAGATGATTTTTTTGAAGCTTTAGGGGAAAATATTGAACATATGAACTGTGAATCTTTTTTACAGTTTAAATTAATAACTAATTATATTGTGGTTGGGGTCAATTCAGGTGGTACCATTGTCATCATTTTTTAGCTGCTCGTGTTTTCCTAGAAGGATCAGGAGGATTTTTGGTTTTAAAACATTCAGATACGACCGGGATAAAGGGTTGCAAAGCATATTATAAGATTAAACAGACATGAATCTTCTTTCACCATATACCTAAAGGCAGAATTATATTGATGAAAAATGAGAGTCAGCATATCAAAATGGGCTATTTCAATAGATGAAGCAACAAATTTGCTGTGTTCCCTTCAATGCTAGTTTCACTCTGTGGTCATCGAAAACAGGTTCTCAAATGTTTTGGGGTTGCAGAACTTGTTAGTTCGGATTTTAAAGGATTGTCCAATTTGAGATGCTTGGGACATTTAGCAGACTTAGAGAAAACCCACAACCTTTTATCTCTGAAACCTATTGCCTAATTCCAAATTGATTGGCAGAATCTTCTAGATCAGTCTGTTGCAATTTGGGTTAAGGATAAGAAATAATAATATTGTTTTTTTACAATTGGCATAAAACGTCTGTGAAGGAAAGTACAACGTTTTCATCATCCCCCAAATATTTAAAATCAGGACTGTAGGATTAAACGTCTCTGTTTTGGGAAAATGCTATATGTGTTCTTTATGATGTTGATTAGCTGTAACTTCTTGAAATTACAAACCTGGATGTTGCCAGTTTCTTTGTGGTGTATACTTCAGTTCTTAGCTGTATGATTCTGAATGACACCAGTATGTTGAATAGTGTTGTAAAAGAGAAAGATGGAACCGATGATTTGGCTCTTTCTATATAAAATCATGCAAATTATGAAGGCATCTTCATTGTTCTCTTACAATTCCTTTTCTTTTGGTTGCCCTCCATATCATTTGGATTGATTGTCATGCCACTGTGGGTCTTTCAAAGATGCCATCAACTTTATGTGAATGTTTTGTTCGTTAGCTTAACCTCATGGTGTTCGTCTCATTTTTTTACACGCGCTTTTCTGATGTTGCCTAGGAAGTGCTTTTATTAACGTTTGAGATTCTAGAAATAGCACTTTAACAAAATAGAAGATGTAGATTGAAGTTGCTTGTCTAGGAAACACATGCTGTTAAAAATCTCTGAACATTTGTGCCTTTTTTTAGAAGTTGAAAACATTGCTAATACTGTTATGCAAACGCAGTTCATCCTGGCAGCGCCTGGATAAATGTAATCCTATTTTGTGGGATAAAGTACAATAGCTCATGAATCTGATAGTCTTCACGTGGCTTTTGTTTTCAGTATATTTTTAAAAATAATAGTTTTTAAAGGTGTAATAGTTAATCATACCCTATTATAGCATATACAATAGAAATCAAGGTTACCTAAGCAACTTTCACAGGACTGGGAGACTTGGCAGCTATTTTGAAATCATTGAATTGGTGGGTTCCAATTATTCCTGTAATGTGCCCACAACCATGGGTAATATATAATATGCATTACAGATGCTGTCAAAGGTCTCCGGGACCGCCTTCTAACGCACGAATCCCAGCGACCAGTTAGGTCCCACAGAGTTGGCCTTCTCCGGGTCCCGTCAACTAAACAATGTCGTTTGGCGGGACCCAGGGGAAGAGTCTTCTCTGTGGCGGCCCCGACCCTTTGGAACCAACTCCCCCCAGATATCAGAGTTGCCCCCACCCTCCTAGCCTTTCGTAAGCTCCTTAAAATCCACCTCTGTCGTCAGGCATGGGGGAATTGACACTTTCCCTCCCCCCTAGGCTTATAAAATTTATGCATGGTATGTTAGTATGTATGATTGGTTTCTAAATTGGGGTTTTAAATTAACTTAAATATTAGATTTGTTTACATTGTATTATTATTGCTGTGAGCCGCCCCGAGTCTGCGGAGAGGGGCGGCATACAAATCTGATAAATAAATAAATAAATAAATAAATAAATAAATAAATAAATAAATAAATAAATAAATAAATGCTTGATTTGCTTGGATAGACACATTCAGCAGCACGTGACAGGCTGTATATAAGCAGATATCTGATATATAAAATAATTTAATTTTTTTATAAGGATTTCAAGAAAATAGTTTTCCTGAGCCAAGTGGTTGTACTGGCCCACAAAGAAGTCTCTGTTGATCTAATTGACTTTTATTAAAACTTGAAAGATGGCGATAGGTTCACAATTGAATAGTACAGTTTCTGAAAGCCAGGGGTCCTTTGCAAACAAATTTAAAATTCTCCGAAAGGAAAAGAAAAGAATCTTTCAGATTAATAATACAATAAGCTCTCAAAGAGATTCTTTGTCTTTTTAGCTCCTAATTAATCCATCAAAGACTTATCAGCTTATTGGTTGGTGTTTGGTACTAAATAAACCTCTGTGAAATTATTTAGCTATTTTTATAGCATCGTTCTGCAGCCAGCTAAAAGGTTATGCCAGGATAATGCTTGGAATGGGTATATATAAATGAGATAGAAACATAGAAACATAGAAGACTGATGGCAGAAAAAGACCTCATGGTCCATCTAGTCTGCCCTTATACTATTTCCTGTATTTTATCTTACAATGGATATATGTTTATCCCAGGCATGTTTAAATTCAGTTACTGTGGATTTAGATATAGTATTGTCATTCAAAATGCAGCTGTTTTTTCTGGTTAGGTTTTTAAAATGATTTTTTTTACAGCTTTTGCAATTTGTGGATTGCTAGGGAGAGAGGGCTGCTTTCAAAAACAATGTCCCACTCAAGTTTTCTTTAGTGTGGGAAATGGTGCTGGTACATAATTATTTCCACAATTACGAAAAAGATCTTATGTGTCTCTTTGCACCGATGGCCAGTGGTTAGCCAGTTGCAGAATGGTAACTCATTCTCTAACTGAATCATCTAAGTGTTTTGGAAGTAAAGTACACCCTAATTACAAAGTACTGCTGAATAATGCAAACTTCCATTGATTTTCAGAAGAGGTTTGGGGTGTGTGAAAAACAACTGTGGAAATCCTCAGCACATGCAGAATTAGGTTCCTGTGTAGCATTTAACCCTTTGCACAATGTTAAAGAAACGGTTGTATGTAAATCTAGTCTTCTTGAAATGAAAATGTTTTATTTTCCCAGATGGATGTTCCTGTTAATAATGTGTTTTCTTTTAAATTGTACTTTCCCAGTCTCCCCTGCCCCTGGAGCCCGTCCAGCATCCTGGAGCTACTTCCCCCCTTGTACGTTTTCATTCTTTTTTCTTTTTGTTCCAACATTTTTCCTATTTTCAACTGAATTTGTAATTGCATTCATATACAATGGTAAACCAGAATGCTCATTGCCTCCGGTTTGAGTCCTTAAAAAAAAGTTCTGTCTTAAGGGGGGGGGGGGGGGGGTTGGTCATGGTTTGTAAACCAGAAACTGTGCCATGTTCCTTTCTGAACAATACAAAACCAGACATCAGAATCTGTTCTTACCTTTTTTTTCTCCAAGAATATCACAACAAACAGACCATGGAAAATGCTGTCTGAGATTATGTGAAAATGATCGACCAAGACACTTGTGTTTTGTTGTTTAATCCTGAAAGAGTTTGAATTCTGGTATACTGTTGTATATTAATACACTCGGCATCTGAGGAACGTGCAGTGACTTTTCACTGTACAGTGTTCCCTCGATTTTCGCGGGTTCGAACTTCGCGAAATGGCTATACCACGGTTTTTCAAAAATATTAATTAAAAAATACTTTGCGGTTCCTCCCCCTATACCACGGTTTTTCCTGCCCGATGACGTCATATGTCATCGCCAAACTTTCATCCGCCTTTAATAAATATTTTTTAAAATAAAGTTTAATAAATAAACATGGTGAGTAATAATCTAAATGGTTGCTAAGGGAATGGGAAATTGTAATTTAGGGGTTTAAAGTGTTAAGGGAAGGCTTGTGACACTGTTCATAGCCAAAAATAGTGTATTTACTTCCGCATCTCTACTTCGCGGAAATTTGATTTTCACGGGCGGTCTCGGAACGCATCCCCCGCGAAAATCGAGGGAACACTGTACTTTCTTTTTATATTTTTTGTTTCACAATATGCATTAAATTTGAAATCTAAAATAGAAGGTAAATAAGGAAGGAGAAAAATGAGCTTGAAACTTAATTTTTAGGCACAACTAAAATTGCAACTACCGTATTTATTTATTATACAAGTAACATTTGTAAAATCATATCCCAGAGTAAGAAGATTGCATAATCTTAAAAATGTATGCTTTGGAAAAATGTTGATTTTTCCTATACAATTACATAAGGGGTTGGGTTTTTTTTGGTACACAGACATAAATGTTTTCTACAATTAATTACTAGAATAAAGTTTTGAATTATATGGTACCAGAGAAGGGGAATTACCTAAGCATACGGTAACTTAATATAGTATTAATAATTTTTAGGACAATCTATAATACTTTTCTTCATTAGCAGTAGTAGAAACACATCAGCTTTGTCTTACAAAGCAAACTGTCACAAAAGGAAAGCATTCCAATAAGATCATATCTTTTAATACCATTTGTATTTTTAATGAACACATATACTCCAAAATCGCAGCAAAAAAGAACAAGGAAAGACAGAGTATGTTGCCACCAAGTCTTCAAAGTGTATCAGGAAGGGTACGGCTTCTTTCCCTCACTTCATTTGGAGAAAAGGTGTGAGATGTGCTTTGGAGAAATTTTCCACAAAGCAGTGGAAGTTTACACCGTGCTGTTCCTTCTTGTGACACAATATAATCTTAGGGAAAAAGATAAAGTTTATACAACTGTCTTGCTTGCTTCAATGTAACAGCATGGATGGAGCACAGCATCCCTGCTTTTTTCAGTCCTTTCCGATTCAGACAGATAAACGTGCTTGCGATTCTCTGATATCAAAGCATATGGCCCGAAAAATATTCTTTGTGTGTTCCATACGAGACATCCTCTGCAGCAATATTTGTTCAATGAGTCTGTCAGTTTTATCATCACATACTTTGAGCATATGCTGTCAGTTTGGTTCAGTATAACTATTAATACAACAAAACCATGGAAACCATACTATTAATAAAACAAAACCATGGCAGCAGAGAAATCGGTAGGTTATTCTAAATACCCTGGCAGGTGGTATACAGAGAGCCAACATGTGACTGAATCATGGGAGAGCTTTGCTGATGCTCTTAGCCTCCAGCTGTAATGTACTCTGTAAGGGTTGCAGTAAAAATATAGTATAACACCCTTTAGCCTTAAAAATGGACCCATTTTAACCAATCTATTGTTTTCTTTAAGATATAATTGAATGCTCACCACTAAACAAAGTCTTTGCAGACATTAATAAGAATAGTTCTGACAAACTATACTGCTCAAAAAAAATAAAAAAATAAAGGGAACACTCAAATAACACATCCTAGATCTGAATGAATGAAATATTCTCATTGAATACTTTGTTCTGTACAAAGTTGAATGTGCACAACAGCATTGATAAACTAAAATCCATGTTTGCCAGTATTCGGTATCTTCTTTCTGTTTAATCTTCATGAAGAGATTATTAAGAAATATTGGACTGTGCAGAAATGGACAGGTGAAATTGATTGTCAATCAGTGTTGCTTCCTAAATGGACAGTTTGATTTCACAGAAGTTTGATTTACTTGGAGTTATATTGTGTTGTTTAAGTGTTCCCTTTATTCTTTTTTGAGCAGTGTAGTAAGTGCCATCTTGCAGGTAGAATAGAGTAAATTCTAATCAAAGGTCACATTTGTTTCATATTTCACTTTTTAGAATGTCAATGAGCAGTCATTTGAAATTAGAATTTCAATGCCTTAGAAAATCAAGGTTTAAACTTCAAAGTAAGCCTGTCCATTTCTGCACAGTCCAATACTTCTTAATAATCTCTTCATGAAGATTAAACAGAAAGAAGATACCGAATACTGGCAAACATGGATTTTAGTTTATCAATGGCTGGAAAAAGGGCCAAAGATTAAGACTATAATTTGCATTGTTAAGCAAGCAAAACAACCCCAGACAGTACAATATTTATTAAACAATGATTAAGTGTAATAGTAGAAAACTAATGAAACTTTATAAAAAGAAAAGTTTAAATAATAACATTTTTATCCTATTTTGCTCCATTTTCCACCTTCCACGACTGCATCCAGATTTGGAGATGGATAGTAATGGTTCAGCATCTATTTCAGAGCCTTTGAACCAATCCCAACTGAGCTCAGGTAGAATGGATTATAGTTGATACAGTTTATAAATGGACTAACTCTGTACGTTGTAGTAGTAATGCCAACTAACGATTACTTGAGTTTGTTTTAACTGTGTTTGTTTTACAAGGTAGAATATAGTTCCAGTTATACCCACAGGCTTGTCTTCTAAAAGCTAGAAAAGATCTTTATCGCTATACTTATATGTAAAAATATCTATGTCGATGGATACATGTGATCCCAAAGATTCCAAAGAGGTAACCACAATTAAGTTTTTTCCCCAGGATTGGTGCCTGGGATGTATGTCTTATGAATTAGGATCCATCCATCTGTGTCAGCATCAATTTTTTTTACCAAATTTAACCTAATACCTATTTCTTGAGAGGGGCGGCATACAAATCTAATAAATTGAATTGAATTGAATTTCATGTACATTGCTGCTATTTCTAATTAAGTACAAGGGGACGGTGTAGAAAAAACAGCAAAGGGTAAATGTTGAGATCATATTTTTGAAAAGCTGAACAGCCATATTATATACAAAACTGCCAAAGTATAAGTAGAAACAGCTATGGTATAGTTGTCATAGCTACATTGGATGAGGTACATTTGTTGGGATAAAAATAACCAGAAGATGCTGATGTGGTTAGTGTATGTTGGGTAATGTCCCTGTATTAAAATGGTTATTTTAACAACCACTGAAACACTTCTTGTTGTTGCCTTTTGTGACTCACCCTGTTTGTCATCATAGTTTAGAGAATAAAGGCTGGATGTTACTAACTGAGTCGTGGAGTCTATAGATAGGGACATCATTTATTATTATTATTATTATTATTATTATTATTATTATTATTATTATTATTATTATTAATTGGATTTGTATGCCGCCCCTCTCCGCAGACTCGGGGCGGCTAACAACAATGATAAAAAACAACATGTAACAATCCAATTTAATAAAACAACTAAAAACCCTTATTATAAAAACTAAACATACACACAGACATACCATACATAACTTGTAATGGCCTAGGGGAAGGAATATCCTAACTCCCCCATGCCTGGCGACAAAGGTGGGTCTTGAGTAATTTGCGAAAGACAAGGAGGGTGGGGACCATTCTAATCTCTGGGGGGAGTTAATTCCAGAGGGCCGGGGCCGCCACAGAGAAGGCTCTTCCCCTGGGGCCCGCCAAACGACATTGTTTGGTCGACGGGACCCGGAGAAGGCCAACTCTGTGGGACCTTATCGGCCGCTGGGATTCGTGCGGTAGAAGGCGGTTCCGGATGTATTCTGGCCCAATGCCATGTAGGGCTTTAAAGGTCATTACCAACACTTTGAATTGTGACCGGAAACCGATCGGCAGCCAGTGCAGGCCGCGGAGTGTTGCAGAAACGTGGACGAATCTAGGAAGCCCCACGATGGCTCTCGCGGCCGCATTCTGCACGATCTGAAGTTTCCGAACACTTTTCAAAGGTAGCCCTTCTTATTCTAAGAAGGAGGCTCAGGAAGTTAAAAAACCCAAGTTTTATGTTTATGTGCAAAACTACATGTAGAAATCCATGCCACCTTTGGTCCTAATAGCTAAGATCCATTCCTCTGACTGGAAGTAGGAAACATAATAGTGAATTCCTTGCAATGAACAAATTATTCACAGCCACTCTAAAATCTAGCTTCTTTGTTATACTTTTAGAAAGGGCTTTTATAAAGAGGCTAAACATTAAATGTTCACTAAATGAATCCTCCTCCTGCCCGCAGGATGCCAAAAGTAAATTATATTTCTGTGAATTGAAGCAGTTAGTCTGAGGATATGGAATGAGTGACATAAAAAGTAGGGCAATAGTACAATTAGTAGCTCAGCGTCTATGGGAGTGGGCAGCTGTAATTAATTTAAGTGAGCAACAGCAACAATAACAATAATAATGAGTCATGTCTTCTCTCAAACAGTTACTACTCATGAGTCATTGTGGAGTTGAGTAGCCTTGTAAGTCTAAATTACATGTGTATGCATAATAGCAGTTCGAAAGCATGCAAATGCGAGTAGATAAATAGGTACCACTTCAGTGGGAAGATAACCATGTTCTGTGTGGCTTTGGCAAATAGCCATGCTGACCACACGGCCATGGAAATTGTCTTTGGACAACACTGACTCTCTTAGCCAAGAAATGGAGATGAGCACCATTTGACAGAACTGACAACCTTTACCTTTTGTGTATTAAGCATAAAATTAATTTTAGAAATAACACAATCAAGTTAAACAGTCCAAGTCATAACATATTTAAATCAGTAAATATCTCTCAATACAATTAATACACATGCGCAGAAGCACAAAACCAAGATGGTGCTGCCTATGGCGCCGCTGAGAGAGTTGGTTCAGGGGCATGGCCAGCTGGCCATTGCTACCGGTTTGGTGAGTGGGAGAAATTCCCACTACCAGTTCTATAGAACCGGTCTGAACCAGTAGGAACACATTAAAGGCTATACAGTATTCCCTCGATTTTCGCGGGGGATGCGTTCCGAGACCGCCCGCGAAAGTCGAATTTCCGCGAAGTAGAGATGCGGAAGTAAATACACCATTTTTGGCTATGGACAGTATCACAAGCCATCCCTTAACACTTTAACCCCCTAAATTACCATTTCCCATTCCCTTAGCAACCATTTACTCACCATTATTACTGGTACTCACCATTGAATAAGACACTTAGTGATCCTGATATTTATAAACATAATTATTTATTAACAATAATTAATTTTTTTGTTATTTATTTGAAAAAATTATTAGTTTGGCGATGAAGTATGATGTCACCAGGCGGGAAAAACCGTGGTATAGAAAAAAACCCCCGCGATGTATTTTTTAATTAATATTTTTTGAAAAACCGTGGTATAGGCTATCTGCGAAGTTCGAACCCGCGAAAATTGAGGCAACACTGTATATACAGTAATGTACTAGCCAATTACAGGGAATATTCTACCATCGTCCAACTGTTCTCAGACTTGGCTTAAACCTAGAAAAGGAGAGATTGTGGGCTGTAATTTTTAAGGCTGACTCAGACTGAAGACATTTGCATTTTAGAACTATTTCTTTTTCTGTCTTCAATCTAAATACCAAGGCAGAGAGATCCTTCCCCAAGAGGGAAGGTTAGACTGTCATGAATTTAATGGGGTATAGCAGCTACAGAAGACTGGAAAAACCTCTGTTTTCCTCTGGAAGAGTTCTCCGGTTGGGAGATCTTCCTTTTTTTCATGCCGCCGATGCCACAAGAGTCATCTTCTCTTTCATTGCTGAACTATAATTCTTAATATTAAAAGCATAAAGGTGTTGAGGCATACAAGTAGGTAAATTAGCTTCCTTTCCATTTGCTTCTATTTGCCTCCTTTGTTCCCAATTTCTTCATGTGGATAAGCATAAAAAGAGATAGAAGGTTTGGGAGATAGAGAGCTGGAGAGGCATTACACAGATTGCATTTTCTCTCTTTCTCTCTCTCTCCCTCCTTCCCTCCCTCTCCCTCTCCTCCTCTCCCTCCCTCTCCTCTCTCTGTAAAACTATAGCACAGTGCAGTTTCCCCAGCATTCTCAAGATACATGGGGTTATTATACCTGTTATCATCTTCTCTGCCTATGAATATTATCGGCCTGCATTTTTTACTGAACTGGGACCTACGAGTTCATGGAGAGCATTCTATATATTACATACTGCTCCATCCCATATTTGGGTATATCAGGTGACCCAACAGAAAAACATTGAATCTTTCCCCTAGTTCTGCTGATAAGGGGGGAGAACCTGTGGCTTAGAACAGTGATTTTCAACCTTTTTTGAGCCGCGGCACATTTTTTACATTTACAAAATCCTGGGGCACACCACCTACCAAAATGACACAAAATGACACCCTAAGACACTCTCCTCTCTTTTTCCATCCCTGTCTCCTCCCCCCTTGTGTGTGTGTGTATGTGTGTATACACATTCTGGAACCCTTTCCAAAAACAGGTGAGGGTTGGGGTTTTTTTCTCTCTTATTCTTTGGGTGCTTTTTATCATATGCTTTAAATCAAGAATCACTTCTCTCTCTCTTTTGTTTCTCTCTTTTTCTTCTCATTCTCTGTCTCAATCATTTTCTCATTTCTCTTTTTTCCTCCCCTTTTTTCTCATTTCTCTCTCTCTCTCCCTTCCTCTCCTTTTCTCTCTTTCTCTCTCTCTTGCTTTCTCTCTCTCTTGCTTTCTCTCTCTCTCTTTCTCTCTCTCTATCTCTTGCTTTCTCTCTCTCTCTTTCTCCTCTCTTGCTTTCTCTCTCTCTCTTTCTCTCTCTCTCTTGCTTTCTTTCTCTCTTGCTTTCTTTCTCTCTCTCTCTCTTGCTTTCTCTCTCTCTCTTTCTCTCTCTCTATCTCTTGCTTTCTCTCTCTCTCTTTCTCTCTCTCTCTCTTGCTTTCTCTCTCTCTTTCTCTCCCTCTATCTCTTGCTTTCTCTCTCTCTCTCTTTCTCTCTCTCTCTTGCTTTCTCTCTCTCTCTTTCTCTCTCTCTCTTGCTTTCTCTCTCTCTCTTTCTCTCTCTTGCTTTCTCTCTCTCTCTTTCTCTCTCTCTTGCTTTCTCTCTCTCTCTTTCTCTCTCTCTCTCTTGCTTTCTCTCTCTCTCTTTCTCTCTCTCTCTTGCTTTCTCTCTCTCTCTTTCTCTCTCTCTCTTGCTTTCTTTCTCTCAATTTTGAATCCCAGAAGGGTTTGGCTAGCTGATGAGAGCTAAATAGCTTGAAATAGATCTATACTAGTCTCCCTTTATTTCTTTATCAGTTCTTTGTAAGTTTGAATATGAATATCTCTACCTACCTACCTATTCTATCTATCCGTCCGTCCATCCATCCATCCATCCATCCACTCATCCATCCACCCATCCATCCACCCATCCATCCATCCACCCATCCACCTACCTACCTACGTCCCTACCCTACCCATCTATCTACTTATCTACCTTGTCTGTCTGTCTGTCTGTCTGTCTGTCTGTCTGTCTGTCTGTCTGTCTATCTATCTATCTATTCCTTGTGTGCCCCTTTAAGCTATATTTTTCCTTCTTTGTATGCAACTGCTTTTAGGTATGACAACTGAGCAAGCAGGGCTGAATATATCAGCCTCAGACAAGCCCATTATCAGTTAAGGTGCCTTCAATGGCTAAAAGCAGCTTGTTATGAAAAAGGATGGGAGAGAGATTGTGTAGGCGATGACAGTCACAATTAGGGTCATTTTCTAGCTGCAGTTTATATTCTTTTGTAAACCCTTAGCGCGTTTTAAGTCCTAAGAGACAGGGAATTATTTCAGCACTTGGTGCATCTTGCACAGCGGGCTACCAAACGAGTTGTCGATAGATAAAAACAGTCTCCTAAACCTCATGTATTCCTCTGATGCTTGTTGATGTGAATGTCAAGCATGCATGAATTAGGTTTGCACCATTGTTGATTTGATTTGACAACACGGTATGCTGACAGCCAGGCAACATGTCACCTTTTAAAAACCTAATTCGAATAATAACATTTAACCCTGCTGTTCTGTTTAAGAAAAGTAACAAATCTTCTGTTCCCGGGTCACCCTGACCCGGACCGAAAACTCTTCATTTGCAGTGCTTATGTTTGGTCTTTTTGAAAGCTTTTTTCACTTGGAAAGTAGTCTGAACATTTCTGCACACAATGATATGAAAATTGAAATGAAAAAAGTAAATCTTATTGGTTTATTTTGCGGATATAATGCACGCCCCCCCCATTTTTGTGAAATTTTTTTCAATTTATGGATAGTTTTGCTTGCAAAATGCATTCTATTTTACTAAAGTTGGTATAGGATTGGTAGCTTGAACATTTCTGAACATAATGATATGAAAATTGAACTTGAAAAATTGATGCATATTGGTTTATTTTGTTGATGAAATGCATGCCCCCCCCGTTTTTTTAAAATAGTCTTCACTTTATGGATAGTTTTGCTAGCAAAATACATTCTATTTTACTAAAGTTTGTGTGGGATTGGTAGCTTGAACATTTCTGAACATAATGATATGAAAATTGAACTGGAAAAATTGATGCATATTGGTTTATTTTGCACATAAATGTATGCCTCCCCCCGTGTTCAATTATTTCAATTTATATAAAAATTATGCTGTTAATTTCAAACTTACATACTTTTTTTTAGTAAAATGGATTTGTTTCATAAAATTAGTCCTCTGGCTACAATGTGGTTGATTTTCAAAAGGATATTCCAAATATTTCTAGACAAATATGTATAAACAGTGACAATAATGGCACATAGCAAGGCCGGGGGTGGGGGGTGGCCTTTTTGTGGCAAAAATAAACCAATAAGAACCATTTTTTTCAGTTCATTTATATTTTTCTTATATTCAGAAATGTTCAATTTAGTATATCAAACCTTTTGGGGGGAAATTCCTTAGGGATTTGTAGCCTTAAAAAAATAGAAATTGACACGAAATTAAAAAAGGATGGGGGGGGAGGGGCTTTTTGATCAAAATAAAAATATAAGTCTCAATTTTTCCAGTTCAATTTTCATATCATTATGTTCATAAATGTTCAAACTAGTTTTCCAGTTGAAAAAGTTTTCAAAAAGATCAAATTCAAGTACCTAAAAAAATTATTTTTGGTCCGGTCATATACGAACAGAAACAGACTCGAAGTTATGATTTTTTTTTGCCCAGAAAACAATTAGCCACCACCCCAAAAATATTTTTTGATGATCAGCATTGTTAAATTGAGTAAATGAATGCCTAAGATTTTAAAGAATATTTCGGATTTGGAGGATAAAAAAATAAAAAGTGAAAATGGTTGCAAGCAGCCGAGGGGGGGGGGGGAGGCCTTATTTCTGATATTAAAAAACCAATAAGAATCATTTTTTTCAGTTCCTTTATATTTTTCTTATATTCAGAAATGTTCAAGCTACCAATCCCACACCAACTTTAGTAAAATAGAATGCATTTTGCAAGCAAAACTATCCATAAATTGAAAAAAAAATCACAAAAACGGGGGGGCGTGCATTATATCCGCAAAATAAACCAATAAGATTTACTTTTTTCATTTCAATTTTCATATCATTGTGTGCAGAAATGTTCAGACTACTTTCCAAGTGAAAAAAGTTTTCAAATTGACCAAACATAAGCACTTCAAATGAAGAGTTTTCGGTCCGGGTCGTATGTGACCCGAACAGAAGATTTGTAACTTTTTTTGCCCAGCAAAAACTAAGCCCCCCACCCCCCAAAAAAAATTCTCATAGAGAGAACCCCTGAAATGATGAATAGTCATGAAATTTCAAGTTTCAGATATGCAGGGAAAATTTTTTACAGGGACTCAAACTTGGCTTCGGGTCGCATACGACCCGAACAGAACAGCAGGGTTAAAATGGGGATGGGGATTCCCTTCTCCCCTTGAAGAAAACCATAGAGAGTGGGGAATCCTAAGAAAAAAATATATTCTGCATTTCCCTTTGTCAGTAGAAATAATGCTAGTTGTTTTCCACAAGTGTAGCTCTATTACCCCTTGTTATAATTAAATATCAAGGACAAATTTATTCAGTCACATTTCATTAATTTTAAACATTGTGGGCAGTTGTCAAATCCCACGGTGGCCTGCCTTTGTGCTGTTTCAATGCTCTTTTCCTGCCTATACCCATCCTCCTTTGAGTAAACTTGGATATTTGGAATTTTCACTGACAGTGTAAGTGTTGGCAGGTTGTGAAACATCCAGTATTATCCATTCTATTTTTTCCAGTGCAGAAGAGTCCTACTTGGTCTGAAGAAAGATAATCTAAAATCTCAAGAGGACAGATTATTTCAAGATTAAATCTGAGTTAGTCACTGGAACCAGAGATTTACCCTTCCGAGTTTTTGGGCTTATGCTAGAGCTTACCTTCTACTGGAATACAGTGGAACCTCGACATATGAGCAGCTCTACTTACGAGCTACTCGAGATAAGAGCTGGGAGGGGAGCGACATTTTTGTTCGCCTCCCGAGCTCACATTCGGGATACGAGCGCCAAGGAGCTGTCTCCTGAAGCCGAACGCTAACTTCCACGTTCGGCTTCAGGAGACAGCTCCTTGGCGCTCGTATCCCGCGTGTTTTAAAAGGTTGCAGCCGGCCTGGGGGGCTCGCTGGGGTGCTGGCAAGCCCCCCAGGCCGGCTGCAACCTTTTAAAACACGCGTGCCGCTTCGCAGCTGTCTCCTGAAGCCGAACGCTAACTTCCGCGTTCGGCGGCAGCGGTTTTTTTTGTTGTTGCACGGATTAATTGACTTTACATTGTTTCCTATGGGAAACAATGTTTTGTCATACGAGCGTTCCGACTTACGAGCCTCCTTCCGGAACCAATTAGTCTCGTAAGTCGGGGTTCTACTGTACATGATTTGGGCTATTCTCTTGAGCCGTATTTATGTGGTACCTGGTTGATTGCTGTGTTGATGACTGGTGATTGGCTGTTGCTTCCTTGTGCTATGAAGCCCTCAACTCCTAAATACTTGACAAGCTAGTGGTGAGCCGGGGTGGCACAGCAGCGCTCGTTCATTTATTCATTCAATTATCCCAGCCACACGGCCATGAACTTCTCATTAGGGGAAATAATCTTTCATGTATTGAAGGCAAACATACATGTCCCAGGAAACTTAGGTGGCGCAGTGGGTAGAGTGCTGTACTGCAGGCCACTGAAGCTGACTGTAGATCTGAAGGTCAGCGGTTCAAATCTCATCACCGGCTCAAGGTTGACTCAGCCTTCCATCCTTCCGAGGTGGGTAAAATGAGGACCCGGATTGTGGGGGCAATAGCCTAGCTCTGTTATAAAAGTGCTATTGCCAACATGTTGTAAGCTGCCCTGAGTCTAAGGAGAAGGGTGGCATAAAAATTGAATGTATGTATGTATGTATGTATGTATGTATGTATGTATGTATGTATGTATGTATGAATGAATGAATGAATGAATAAATTAATAAATAAGCCATTAATTGACAAGGGGTTCATTTCCCAGGCTTCAATGGGCCATTTTGGGCCCCTTGTCAGTAAAGAGGACTGCTGATTTACCCCCAGCTTGTCAAGTATTTGGGAGCTGAGGACGTCACAGCACAAGGAAAGAACAGCCAATCACCAGTTGTCAACACACCAGTCAGCCAATAGAAAGGCACCACATAAATACGACTCAAGGATAGCCCAAAGCACATATTCCAGTGGTCCTCAACCTTTCTAATGCCGCAACCTCTTAATACAGTTCCTCATGTTGTGGTGACCCCCAATCATAAGTCTAGTGCCAATTCTCCCAACAGAGCTTTAAGCTGATTGGCAGGAAGATCAGAGGCCTGATTGGTCGGATTGTAAAAATATGTTCCATGGGGCCAGAATAGAAGCCTTAGTTACTGACACCATGGGAAATTTGTCTTTTCCCATGGTCTTAGGCAACCCCTGTGAAATGGTCATTCGACCTCCAAAGGGGTCCTGACCCCCAGGTTGAGGACCACTGTAGTAGAAGATGGGTTCCAGTGTAAGTCTGAAAGCTCGGAAGGATAAACCTCTGGTCCTGGTAACTAACCCAGACTTGATCTTCCAACATTATTTATTTATTTATTTATTCAATTTGATTTTTTTATGCCGCTCTTCTCCTTAGACTCAAGGCAGCTTACAACATGTTAGCAATAGCACTTTTTAACAGAGCCAGCCTATTGCCCCCACAATCCGGGTCCTCATTTTACCCACCTTGGAAGGCTGAAAGGCTGAGTCAACCTTGAGCCAGTGATGAGATTTGAATCGCTGACCTGCAGATCTAGCAGTCAGCTTTAGTGGCCTGCAGTACTGCACTCTACCCACTGTGCCACCTAAGCTTCCTGGGACATGTATGTTTGCCTTCAATGCGTGAAAGATTATTTCCCCTAATGAGAAGTTCGTGGCCGGGTGGCTGGGATAATTGAATGAATAAATGAACGAGCGGTTGGGGATGGTCAGTGAGACCTTCTCTTCAGTCACAATGCTTAGCTTTCTTTGCAGGAAACAGTGTGGCACGTAACTTGTACTTTGACCCTGAGTATCCCAACTAAACAGAGATTTGAACCCAAGGTTCCCTCTTCCTGATTCTTATGTGTTAAGATAATTTTATGAATTAGGCAAATTTGTTTTTCATGAACTTTGTAGTCCTCCTGTGGGCATGTTCATTTGGCAGGTTTAAACAGGGTCTTCACTTTGCCTGAAGACGTTGCCTGTCTCAGATACAGATCCTTGTTTCAGCCCAACCTGTATTTTTCTTTATTTATTGTTAGATGTAGCTCCTACATTTATTTTGCATGTCTCAAGTGGCTTTTCCCCCCCTTTCAGCGACAACCCTATTAGGTAGGCTGGTCTGAGACAGACTGTCTGGCCCAGCCAGCTTTCATGCCTAAGAGAGGACTAAAATTCACAGTCTCCTCGTTTCTAGCCTGATGTCTTGGTGTCTACACCAAGTGGGCTGAAACCCAGTGTAATCACATTAATATCCTTTCTAAATATATCCCCTCCTTTCATCATCTGCAGATTTTGGCATATCTCTGTACAGTGGTACCTCTACCTAAGAATGCCTCTACTTACGAACTTTTCAAACTAAGAACCGGGTGTTCAAGATTTTTTTGCCTCTTCTCAAGAACCATTTTCCACCAGAAATCCGAGCCTCTGAAACTGTAACCGGAAAAGGCAGGGAGAAGCCTCTGTGGGATCTCTCTAGGAATCTCCTGGGAGGAAACAGGGCCAGAAAAGGCGGGGAGAAGCCTCCGTGGGTCCTCTAGGAATCTCCTGGAAGGAAACAGGACCTCCACCCTCCCTGAGCTTTCCCCAATCGCACACGTCATTTGCTTTTACATTGATGCCTATGGGGAAAATTGCTTCTTCTTACAAACGTTTCTACTTAAGAACCTGGTCACGGAACAAATTAAGTTCATAAGTAGAGGTACCACTGAGGTTGCAATCATGGGCTAAGGAGGAAGGTCGGGGTGGGTGGGTGAGGTAGAGTTGTTTCTAGCTTATAGAAACTGCCAAGAAGCATTAATGTTTACCATGAACATATCCAAAGCAGCTGAAGAATTATTTGACGGGATTCCAAAGTCCTAAATCATTATAGTTGCATTTCCTTGTCCCGCTTAGAAAACAATTAGCCTTATTCAAATCAGTCTTAATCAGTTTCCCCAATTACTTAATTGGGATGCCTGCGAAGGCATAAAACTAGAGGTGTCTCATTTATGTTTTCTTCATTTTTGCCCCCTCCCTGCCCATGATAGTTAAGATTCACCCAAAGGGGGGGGGATAAGGGCAGTGGGCTGCCTTTTATTAGCCTTTCCCCCACCTCATTTGAAACGAGGGGCAGAACTGCTTTCATGCCCACTCCCTTGCTTTGAATTTGCCCTGTCCACTGACTCATTTGCTTTTATGGCTGTTCCCTCCTCCTTCCTGTTCCCTGCTCGGTGGACTAGCAATGACTTTGCAAGGATGGGCTGGCCTCTGTTCAGCTGCTAAGAGTCACCTGAGCAGGGGGGGGGGCGTGGCCCGGAGTGCGAGGTGGAGCTGGACAAGCCCAGCTTCCTTCACAAGGGTGAGATCCTTGGGAGGGGCATCTGTGGTTGTGGGCAAGGCAGAAGCAGCGGGTGCCCCAAGGAGGTGCTTAACTCCCCCCCTCCCTCCAGATACAAAGCTGTGCAGGAAGCCACTCATAACTGGAGGGGGGAGCTCGGCTTGGAGGGTGGGACGGGGAGGGATGGGTTGTGTGCGTATGTGTTGAGGACTTTGTGCCGCGCAGTTGATCTCTCTCCCACTGCGGGCTGTAAATCCTCCGAATGCCAAGCCAAAGCTGATCAGCGAAACTCCGCCGGTTTCTTTCTGCAGTAAGCTGCCGGGTTCTTCAGGACTGATCTACTTGGAGCTTGATCATTACTATTATCATTATTATTTGTGCACAATAGGTGACGAGAAAGGTAAGACCGTGATGCTGATTTGTCAGGTTGTCTGGCTTGTGTGTGTGTGTAGGTAAAATACATCTGCTTTTGCTGACTTGTTGGTTTGTTTCTGTGCACCGAAAGTGATGTAATGCAGTGTGGGACACAGGCTTTAATTAAAAAGAATCCCCTGGTGTGAGTTTTACTTGGTACTTTAGGGGAGGCTGTTTTGTTTGTTTGAGCCCGAGGAGTTTTGGTAAGTGCTGTCAACATGAATTGAACAAACAGCGCTTCGGAAGAGGCTGGCAAAATGGAGTGGTTTGTTTTATTGGTATATCCACCGTTTCACTCTTTCCTACACGGGGAAAGAAACGCAAGAACCTGTTACTCAGGAATACTGAATGTTGTGTGAGATTATAACTGTTGTATCTAGAAAAACTAGTTTTGTTGTGTTATAGCGAGGAGGATTGTTGGATCAGTGCCCTACAATCATTTTCCTGGCTGGGAGACTTCCCATCAAGCCAATAAAGGCTTTTTAAGAAGGGCAATTTCCCCTAGCTTGTATTAATTAGAGACTTAGACATTGTTGTGATTGTTTGCTTTTTCATAAATATTGGTCCTTGAGTCTCTTGGAATTGTAGGCATATATTAACTCTATTATGGGTGGTGGTGGAAACAAAGCTTTATTAAAGTAGATATGAGCTCATACGAAACCTCTAGAGATGTTGGGAATTAGAATAGAATATAACAGAACAGAAAAGATCTGAATAGAATAGAATAGAATAGAATAATGTATTGGTCAAGTGTGATTGGACGCACAAGGAATTTTTCTTTGCTGCATATGCTCTCAGTCTACTTAAAGAGACAAGATATATTCGTCAAGAATCATAAGGTACAAAACATAATGATTGTCATAGGGTACAAATAAGCAGTCAAACCATACTAGGAAATAATATAAATTGTACATACAAACAACAAAGTTACAGTCATGCAGTCATAAGTCATAAGTGGGATGAGATGGGTGATAGGAATGATGAGAAGGTTAATGGTAATAGTAGTGCAGACGTAGTGAATAGTTTGACAGTGTAGAGGAAATTATTTGTTTAGCAGAGTGATAGCATTCGGGGGAAAACTGTTCTTGTGTCTAGTTGTCTTTGGTGTGCAGTGCTCTGTAGCGACGTTTTGAGGGTAGGAGTTTATGTCCAGGATACGAGGAGTCTTTAGATATTTTCACGGCCCTCTTTTTGACTAATGCAGTATACAAGTCCTCAATGGAAGGCAGGTTGGCAGCAATTATTTGTTATTTATTTATTTATTTATTTATTTATTTATTTATTTATTTATTTATTTATTTATACATACATACATACATACATACATACATACATACATACATACATTCATACATACATACATACATACTTACTTACTTACTTCTGTGCTGGCCAATCCTGAAGGACTCAGGGCAGCTTACAATAAACAATATAAATACAATACAAAAATAAAGAAGTCAAATATAAAATCTAAAACAATAAAACCCTCATTAAAAAAACCATGATAGAACAGTCACAACAACATGCATACATACCATTCCTACGATTTGGCCATGATGGTTGTTAGTTTAGTACCTCTGAAATCTGTGTCTGTCTTGTTGGGTTGCAGAACCAAACCAGACAGTTATAGAGGTTACCACTTACAATATGTTTTTTAATTTGTGTGTATGAAAAATATTAGGGAAAAATTCAGATCAGGAAAAAGGACTCCTACCATGTCTCCTCACCACTTTCCTTTCTTTCCACTTTGGGCTGTAGAAGATCTAAAAGTTTCCGGTACAAATCTTTGTAGCTCTGGCTCAAAACAGCTGCAGAACATAAGCTAAAACACCTCTGGAGTATCTACATTTATTTCTTTTGTATATCAGATCGAAAACGCATTAAAGTAAAATAGGTGGCAAAGCAATGAATCTCTTCCTCCAAATGTCATTGTTCTGATAAATTACTTTTTAAATTTAAATGTAAAGGATTAAGCAGTGCTTGCTTATTTAAAAAGGACCCATTGTTTCTGTTTCTGCAGGGAGTCTGTTAGCATCTCAACATTTCCTGGAAAGGTTGCTGGATAAAAAATGAGTTTGTGGATGGTTTTCATAGAGTGTCCCTTAAAAAAAAACCATATATATTCTAATGCAAGGCTCTTAAAAGTCACATTGTTTAAGTAGTGGTCATAGCTCGATATTTATAGTAATTACTGGAAATATGTCCTACAGACTATACTTTAATGTGATTTAAAAAAACCCAACTCTATTTCAGATCAGTGGTATTCTGCTTGAATAATATTTTCTTTAGATTAGATTAGATTAGATTAGATTTATTGGATTTATATGCCGCCCCTCTCCACAGACTCGGGGCGGCTCACAACAATGGCAAAACAGTACATAGTGACAAATCCAATACCCACCAATCCATTTACAATTTTAAGCTAAAAAATTCATAAAAACAACCCCAGAATATATAAAAAACAACCACACAATCAATCAAACACCAAAACAACATGGGCAAGGGGAAGATGTTTCAGTTCCCCCATGCCTGACGGCAGAGGTGGGTTTTAAGGAGTTTGCGAAAGGCAAGGAGGGTGGGGGCAATCCTAATCTCAGGGGGGAGCTGGTTCCAGAGGGTCGGAGCCGCCACAGAGAAGGCTCTTCCCCTGGGTCCCGCCAGACGACATTGTTTAGTCGACAGGACCCGAAGAAGGCCAACTCTGTGGGACCGAACCGGTCGCTTCGATTTAAAAAGCTTAGGTTTTTTCCTCCCCGTTCTTTCTTGATGCTTCAACGTCGTTCCACTTGACGGAGATACATAAAGCCTCATATATTTTTTTGATTTCTGCTTTTTTAGAAAATGAGCAAATTATGCAAAGGCAATATATAAGAAAACAGTGAATATATCTGTGCTGTATTTGTTGAAAATCTGTTAAGAATTGACAACTTTATAACACGGAAGTTACCATAGAAACAAACGCTGCATCTCAAATACATTTTTGTTTAGTACACTAAGAGAATTCTAGGGCTGGAATAATCTAGCTCCCTTTCGTCTGACCGCAGGTTCTCTATCCAAGCTCGACTAACTATTACATCACACTAAACTAATAATAATAATTAAAAAAATACAAAACACAGTGTCAATGTGCTCAAAGATTTTACTTGGCAGTTCATGAGGAATCATGACTTTTAATCCAATCTGCCTGAAGTATGTTAAGTTTGGGGAAATAAAGTGGACTCTTGATGAGATGTAGCAGGGGTTTTCTTAATATTCCTAGTTCTAGAGCTGTAGAGAACCAGACCTTTCAGAGATTTCAGTGGAAGTTGAGTATGGTTTTCAGTTCTGTTCAGGAAGCATAAAATGTTCTCTTTTTTTAAAAAAAAAATATTTTTTATTGTTTTTCAAAAAAAGACAGACAAAGACAAACCACATTAAACATTTAAGGAGCTACCATTGCTCCGCTTGTCATAGAAGTCTAACCAATATAGGAAAAAAAAACCCTAACTATAGTCCAATCAAAACAGAAATGTCACACATGCACATTACATTCTTGTTAAGTTTAACTCTATATTCTTTATGTTAATTAAATTTCATTATCTATAAAATATCACATACTTAGTCAAAAAATAAAATATAAGAAATATAAGAAAATAACACCTCTAACTTTATCATACTGTAGAAAAAAAGAACAAAAGTTCTACATTTATACTTCACTCTATCTTATAAATCTTCAAATAGTTATAAATTCTTACTTATTTAATTTTTAATACTATGGTTTTCAGTTTTGTTTAGGAAGCATAAAATGTTCTTGCTGATTGCATGGACACAGCCATTGAGGGTTGTTTGCCCAATAATAATAATAATAATAATAATAATAATAATAATAATAATAATAATAATTTATTAGACTTGTATGCCACCCCTCCCCGAAGACTCAGGGTGGCTCACATTAGCAACAAAACAATGCAGATAATTAAAACTATAACTAAAACCCATTACCTTAAAAACAATCGATACTACCCATTACCACACATAACTTTTAATGGTCAGAGGGGGGAATGTACTTGTTGCCCCATGCCTGGCGACATAGATAAGTCTTAAGGCTCTTGCGGAAGGAGAGGAGGGTGGGGGCAGTTCGAATCTCCGGAGGAGATTCCAGTGGACCAGGGCTGCCACAGAGAAGGCTCTTCCCATAGGCCCCGCCAGACGACATTGTCTGGTTGACGGGACCTGGAGAAGACCAACTCTGTGAGACCTAATCGGCCGCTGGGATTTATGCGGCAAAAGGCGGTCCTGTAAGTAATCTGGTCCGATGCCATGTAGGGCTTTATAGATCATCACCAACACTTTGAATTGTGTCCTGAAACCAATCGGCAACCAATGCAGGCCGTGGACTGTTGACTTAACATGGGTATTATTATTATTTATTGGATTTGTATGCCGCCCCTCTCCGGAGACTCGGGGCGGCTAACAGCAATAATAAGACACCGTACAATAATAATCCAATAATAAAAACGATTAAAAACCCATTAATATAAAAACCAAACATACATACAGACATCCCATGCATAAAATTGTAAAGGTCTAGGGGGAAAGAGTATCTCAATTCCCCCATGCCTGGCGGCAGAGGTGGGTTTTAAGTAGCTTACGAAAGGCAAGGAGGGTGGGGGCAATTCTAATCTCTGGGGGAAGTTGGTTCCAGAGGACCTGGGCCGCCACAGAGAAGGCTCTTCCCCTGGGTCCCGCCAAGCGGCATTGTTTAGTTGACGGGACCCGGAGAAGACCCATGTATATCTGGGAAGACCCATGACCCGTGGCCGCATTCTGCACGATCTGTAGTTTCCGAACACTCTTCAGAGGTAGACCCATGTAGAGAGCGTTGCAGTAATCGAACCTCGAGGGGATAAGGGCTGATAATTTTGATGTTACCTACAACCTTGAAACTTCCAGGCTATCTCTACTCAAGTATCAACAAGTCTGACCTTGCTTAGCCTCCGTGTCTAAATAAGGTTGGCCAGGTGAAATGGTTGAATCCAAAACATGCCAGTGTTGTGCTGAAGCAAGATGAACTCCTAGAGCCAAAGCCCAACTTGGCCATGGACTTCATTGAACATTGTTGTCTTTATTTGAGTGAGTCACTATCTGTCCATCGAGTCTACCTGACAGAGCAATTGTGAAGATAAAACAGGTGTGGAAATATATAGAATCATTAATTTTTCTGACATGAGATATGTTAAACCTGAGTATATATTCAAGCTACACATATTGAAAATATATTGGATTAAAACAGGTCAAAAGGTTTCATCATAAAAACAATTTATATTTATCTCCAAAGCAATGATGTACTTGATTTTAGTTTAGCTTATTGAGTTAACTGATTAGTTTATGTTTATTAAAATAACTCTTTAGACAGATTGGTTTGGACAGCAATCTTTCCCTCTGGGAAGGCCATTCTATGTTCAGGTTGTAGGAGAGTAGAGGCTGTTTTCACAGTAAATGCCTTTTTATTACTGCTTAGACTATCAATCTTTAAATTCAGTGACCCTTGTAGGGTCTGTGTGTACTTGTATTTCATTATTGAAACAAGGTTCAGAACAACTTTTAAAGTGTTGGTAAAGTGGAAAAACTGCTTCAGCAGCTATTGGGCAACACAATTTTACCAGCAGATATTAAAGATACTAGAATTAGTTCTATATTAGTTCATCAGGCTGTGTGGAATAACAGAGCAAGGGGGCATAATTAACCTTGATTGTTTTTGTCCTCTTCTCTCTCCACCCCCCCCCCACCCCCCCCATTTCCTTTGTTTTATACTTTTATGGGTGAGAAAATTGAGAATGTCTTGACTGATTTTTCATTTACCCAAGAAATGATACACATATTCTGAGATACTATCTATATTCAGACGCTGCAGTATTCCATACTGTGTATTTTATTAGACTTTAAAATGGTAATGTAAGTTAATATAAAGTGGATTACATCTGATTTGTTTGTTTAAAGTTGAATAGTGCCAAGCTGCTATTTAAAATAGTTCACCCTGCTTAGTCACAAAGAAGAGGGTGCAACCTAGATTGTGGAAGGTCACAATTTTTCATTGAAGTTTTTATAGACACATAGAAGATTAGAACCAATAAATCTGCATCAGAAGACTTAAAGGGTGCCTATTTGAGCAAAAGAATATAAAAAAAGTAATTAAAATCCAAAGCAGCCAGTTGCTCCTAGATATTTAACTAGTCTTTGTTTCCTGTAATGTCAACTGTAATCCCCTTGGCTTTAATGTACATCCCCCCCAATAAAAATAAAAATAAAATAAAATAAGCCTTTTCTTAATTCTGGCCTTTTTTCAATTATCCCCACACTTTTTAAAGGGTGAGTTCAAGTTTTAAAAAAAACCTCTATTCCAACTGCCAATAAATTCTCACCAAATATTTGAATTGTTTAATTCTGTTCCCTGACATACTAGTTTGTATACTGTCTCTCATTTATGTATGCACTATCTACATAAAGCAAGAGAAGAAAATCTGTATATTGCCAAATAATTATATACTCACATTTCCAAATCATAACTGTAACAGCATTAATGTCCTCCTTAAAACAAACATATCATTAAGCATAAAACGTATCAGGAAAGACTTCATGAACTCAATCTGTATAGTCCGGAGGACAGAAGGAAAAGGGGGGACATGATCGAAACATTTAAATATATTAAAGGGTTAAATAAGGTCCAGGAGGGAAGTGTTTTTCATAGGAAAGTGAACACAAGGACAAGGGGACACAATCTGAAGTTAGCTGGGGGAAAGATCAAAAGCAACATGAGAAAATATTATTTTACTGAAAGAGTAGTAGATCCTTGGAACAAACTTCCAGCAGACGTGGTAGATAAATCCACAGTAACTGAATTTAAACATGCCTGGGATAAACATATATCCATCCTAAGATAAAATACAGAAAATAGTATAAGGGCAGACTAGATGGACCATGAGGTCTTTTTCTGCCGTCAGACTTCTATGTTTCTATGTTTCTAACATCAATATTGTACAAAGAAACAAGTTTTATAAACATGTTGAAATGTATCGAGTTTCTATGTTTTCCTAGTAGATAGACAAACATGTTAAACTTTGGACTTGACAGCTATGTACAGTAATTGTTATCCTATTAATACATTAAGAGTGACATGATTTCCTATGTATCATTTAAATTATCTTGTAGGACATCAATTTGCACTGCATGATACAAGATGATACATATATGTGGACAGGCCGGCATTTTATAATGAAATTATTCACTGCTGGCTAAGTAAGTCTATCTCGTACATTCCCAAAATTGGCTTTTTAGCTCTTAACTCAAAAGCCAGACTGAATTAGTATTTGCAAGGTTAGTTTCTTGTGGTTCCTCAATATCATTCCAACTAAAAGCAGAACATTTTTGTAATTTTTTAAAAAATAGTTTCATACATACACACATTCAAGTGGAATAATGTGCACCACTTATGGAATTCGGACTTCTTTATTACATGTTAGAATAGCCCCATTTAAAGTGTACTGGTTTAAATTTCTGTAGTATAGCTCAAATAAGGAACACTTGTTAGATAAATAGACGATAAATAATATTTTGAATTAATTTTTTTTTCTTTCGCTGCTTCAGTTTTGTTATCAAACTGCTGTTATCTACTTAAAGTGATGCAGTCACATATGATTTAGTGATGGCCCATAATACAACACATTTCCTCCCAGCAAGAGGGCACAGCAGCATCTTTCATGGTGTTCTGCCGGCGTGTTTCAACCACCCGTAATTACAGGGTAATTAGTCCAGGAAGACACACACCACACGATAAAAGGAAAACACAAAAGTTTTTATAAACAGAAAAACAGAAACAGCTCCCTTTTTAAATGTCAAAGGGATTTTCTGGGTACACACAAGGCACAGGTTAAATGCAGTCCAATTGCTCACCCAATAACTGGGAAATTGAGTCCAGAGAATCCACACACCATCTTGAACAGCACAAAAATTCACGATCTTGACGAAACAATGAATCAGATAAACTGCCATGAGGCTAAAACACCAGGTTGCACTTTTATCTGTAGCACTAATTACAGCAGCCCCACCCAACCACAGGTGGCCTCATTTTCTCTTGTAATAATCCTTCAGTTGTTGTCTCCTATGCATCACTCTACGCATGCGTGGATGTGTCATTAATTCTTGTTCAGAATCCAAGGATGATACAGATGATTGATCTCCTCCTGGGCTGTCTGCCAAACTCCCCTCTTCCCTATCACTCACACTTCCTTGGTCAGAGGAGGCTTCGTCAGCAGATTCCATCGGGAGCAAAACAGGCCTGCGGCATGTGGATGTTTCCCCCCACACCCACCTGCACATTCCTTGGGGCAGGAGCTGGGCCAGAGCTAACCACAACACATGGGGAACTCAATCGACATGCCGATAATGAATCGAAAATGTGGGCCATTCTCTGTGCTCATAGATAATTCTGTATTAGCACACCCATCGCCATTTGGAACGTAGGAGATGAACGCCGCTTACATGCATTTCTGAAAGCTACAATTGGATATGGTGTGCCTCTGTTTAATTTACAAACTCTTTCAATATTGGATCTCATGAGCTGACTGTAAAGGCACAACTGTCTTCAAAAGCAATTTCTGTGTTTTTTCTGTTGAGAAAAATGGGTGTCATTTTTGACAGACATTGTACATGTGTGTCAGTGTGATTTTTGACAGACATTATACAGCCAGGAAGAGTGATTCTTTATTCCTGCAGCCAGTTAATTCTGTAGGTACAGCCACCAACAATTTCGATCTTTTTAAAGATGGGAACTTCATTTCCTTCTCTTTAATCCTCTGTCTTATCCTATTGGGTTTCTCAGAGGTCAGAGAAAGAGGCTCCAAACATGAATTTGAACCTTTGCGCTTATATTTGAAGTCTAACTGGTATGGAATTTGATGGAAATATGTTCCTTCCATCTTTGTCTTAATTTGGCTCTTGTGTTGGTGGGAATGAGCTGTCATAACAGATGCACCAGCAATTGAAATCTGCAAATTAAAGCTGGCTTATTTTGAGTGACAGAGCTGTGCCTTATGTTCTGCTGCTGGCATAGTCTTACAGCTCTTCAACTGGCAGATCTTGGGTGTAAGAATGCGTAGTCTGAATATTTAAAGATCGTGACGTTCTTGATGCTTTTGTTCAGCAGGAATTCAGCTACATCCATAGCCCTTTCCTTCTTAAGCCAAAATGGATGCTTTGTTTCAGTGTCCCTGTCTTGCTTACCTTTGGGATTTCATCCAAGACCTGCAGCCATCTCATATAGATATAATTTATTTACTAATTCAATTCAATTCAATTTATTAGATTTGTATGCTGCCCCTCTCCGAAGACTCGGGGCGGCTCACAACAATAATAAAAACAATATTCCAGCGAAAACAAATCTAATATTAAAAAGCACATAAAACCCTATCATATTTTAAAAAACAAACAACATATACATACCCAAACATAAATATAAAAAAGCCTGGGGGAAAGGTGTCTCAACTCCCCCATGCCTGGCGGTATAGATGGGTCTTGAGTAATTTACGAAAGACAAGGAGGGTGGGGGCAGTTCTAATCTCCGGGGGGAGTTGATTCCAGAGGGTCGGGGCCGCCACAGAGAAGGCTCTTCCCCTGGGGCCCACCAAACAACATTGTTTGGTCGACGGGACCTGGAGAAGGCCAACTCTGTGGGACCTTATCAGTCGCTGGGATTTGTGCGGTAGCAGGCAAGTACCAAGGAACTCTCATCAATCTTTGTACATTGTGGAAGGCATTATAAATTCATCACATCTGTGCTTGTGTGTGTGTGTGTGTATACATACAGTTTAAATAGTAGATAATGTATATTTTTGCGTGTCTGTGTGTAATATGTATGTGCACATATGGCATACACATTATGTACATTATGTACACATTATTCTCTTGGACGAGTCTATGGAGAGGGGCGGCATACAAATCTAATTAATAATAATAATATACACATAGAATTAAATAGCATATTTAATTCTATGTATATAGCCGGGGTGGCGCAGCAGGTAGAGTGCTGTACTGCAGGCCACTGAAGCTGATTGTAGATCTGTAGGTCAGCGGTTCAAATCTCATCACCGGCTCAAGGTTGACTCAGCCTTCCATCCTTCCGAGGTGGGTAAAATGAGGACTCGGATTGTTGGGGCAATAGCCTAGCTCTGTTAAAAAGTGCTATTGCTAACATGTTGTAAGCCGCCCTGAGTCTAAGGAGAAGGGTGGCATAAAAATTGAATGAATGAATGAATGAATGAATGAATGAATGAATAAATAAATAAATAAATAAATAAATAAATATTTTGGGTGTTCAGTAATAGTAAATAGATAGGGAAATTATAACTCTTTGAGTCAAGGAGAGGCCGGGCATCCTAACCGTAACCCTAACCTTGACATGAGTGACGTCAAGCTGGCCAACTTTAAGCCAGTCACATGACCTTTAAGCCACCCCTGGGTCACATGACCATCAAGCCACTTCCACCTGGTCACATGGCCGGCAAGCCACACCCACGAAATAAGCCATGCCAACAGTGTAGTAGTAATTTTTTTTTGCAGCCCTTCACTGATTCTGAGGTAGGTAAAATGAGGACCAAGATTGTTGGGGGCAATAGGCTGACTCTGTAAACTGCTTAAGAGAGGGCTTTAAAGCACTGTATATAAGTCTAAGTGCTATTGCTATGAAAAGAAGACTCCCAGAGGTTTGCTTTAGAAAACAAACATAATTATTAAACTGTAGTTAATTTAAAGCTTCCTTGCAGGTTCTCAGATTATTCTCTTGGACAGTTCTATTAATAATCTTTTCATTTCCCATGCAATTAGTTAGTGAGGGTAAACAGAAAGTTCAAAGAGAGGCAGAAAAGCTCCGTCCCTATTCTCTCATCCGGTGCCAAGAATAAAAGTACCGTGTCAGCTCTGTCCCTTCCAGGGATGCCTGCAAGGACGCAATTAAAGAATGGATGAGCTTCCATTTTTTTTGACGACACCCTGCAGACACCTTGGTCTACAAGTCAAAATCGGGAAAGTGGGCTCTCAGCAAACCACCCTACTGACTGTTCTGTCTGGGTCCCCCCCAGAAGCCAACAACAACCAAAAAGAGTATCCAGACACACTGGTAAAAAGCAAAGGCAGTTTATATAATTCCAAGCAAACACAGGTAACAAAAACTGTTCTTACAGACAGGAACACTCTGAAGCTTCACAGAGGTTTCACGAAGGCCAGGCAATAAAACAGGATTCTTGCTGGCAAAAACAACGCTGGAGATAATAAAACCCGCGTCTCCCCCAAGTCTTCCAGGCTTCTAGGCCACAAGCCAAGATCAGAGACGCCGAGAATCGAAGCAAGGTCACAATTGATAACTCTCCACAAGACTGTAAGGGCGGGCCTGCCTTTTCAACCCTGCTGAGAAGAACCACACCCAAACCCAGCTGTTGCCAATTCAGGGATGGAAATACCTTTCTAATTGGTCCCTTCTTTGAGCTGCACGTCGCTGCCTCATGTCTATTATAGCCTGTGCGTCTTCATCCAATGAATCCAGGCTACTAGCTGGGGAGAGTCCCCCCCGCCCGGGGGTCTCAGGCTGCTCTCCCTCCTCCTCTTCCTGACGTTCCTCTCCCCCGTCTGCCTGGTCCTCCCCCTCCTGTTCACTGTCCTCCTCCTCTGGGCATGGATCCAGCAGAGATCCAGCCGGTCCCTGAGGAGCCTCAGGCTGAATCACAACACTGACCTAGAGGAATTCAACAAAGTGTAGTCATTAAACCAGAGGGTGTCATCAAATTTGAATTTTTGTGATGTTCCAGAACGAATATCAAGCAAAAAAAAAAAAAGGGGAGGGGGGAGAAGCTTATTCTGAATTAAGCAAGGAGAGCTGAATTTCACCCGCATTCCTTTTCTCTTGTGTAATGGCATGTTTTTATTCTCCAAAGCGTTTGTGTAAGAACACTGGCATTTTAACAAAGGCTGTCATGTTTGCCCCAAATTCCTCTTGCAACGTTGCCACAATAATAATCTACTGTGGTTCTAGCTTATGCCGAGATGTTAAAAATTGAAAGAAAAAAAAAAGCAAGGAACTAGGGGAAACGCTAATGACTTGAACTTGAACTTTATCTCAAATAGGGAAGGATAGGAAGGAACTCAACGTCCCTTGTCATCAATGACTTCCCTTAAGTTTACACTGACATTGTGTGTCTATCAGTGACACTCTTTACAAATATTCGCACGATCGTTTATTTTTCCCCCCTTCTCTCTAACAAACTGAAAATCTGATTAACCACCCTAATGCAAGTGTCTTTGCTTCGGAATTGCCTCTGTCTCCACCCAAGTTCAATTATGTAAAATAACACACTGTGTAATTAGTTATGAAATTAATTCAGGATGCTTTCCTCACCTCAAACAATCTCTGCTGTAATTTGATTGCCACAACAACCTGTGTCAAAAGAGTCAATGATTTACTCCTTTTTGCCTTGAAGGAGGACAAACTCAAGTAAACTGACAACGAACACCACTGAAGTCTACTTCCCTTCCCTACCAGTTTGGAAGAGGGCACTTTGCGCATGCAC
Source organism: Erythrolamprus reginae (assembly GCF_031021105.1). Taxonomy (NCBI): domain Eukaryota; kingdom Metazoa; phylum Chordata; class Lepidosauria; order Squamata; family Dipsadidae; genus Erythrolamprus; species Erythrolamprus reginae. The sequence goes on along the minus strand of NC_091961.1, from coordinate 24,330,499 downwards.
AAAGGATTTTTAAAAAAATGGCGGCATCCAGGTGGGTGGGCAGAGCTTCACGCTGCCGCTGCGACCAGTTCTTCGGACCACTGGCAGCCGCCGCTACCAGTACACCAGAACTGGGCTGAACTGGTCGCATTTCACCCCTGATCTGCACCATTGAGCCTTGATAACTTCCTGGTACATAGGAAATCCTTAGACAATTTGCTTCATATTTTAGCTTTTATTTCAATAAAATATGCCTAGAGATTTGCCTCCAAACAAAGGCAATCCGTCTCTTTCATAAGCCAGTTGCTTTTAAAATATATTATTTTATCAGTTTGTAGTCATATATTACTTGCATAGTTGTGAGTTATGAGGACACAGTGATACCTTGGTACTCATCATTAATTGGTTCCAGGAGGCGCAATGAATACCAAAAATAATGAGTACCAAACATTTCCCCCCTCATAAAGAATAGTGTAGTGAGTCACAAGACAACCGATATTGATAAGTTCTAGTTTGTGTGTTGAGTATCAAACAATGACATAATTTTCACATCAAAATGCATTGAATACCAAATTTGATGAATTTTAAAGCAGTTGCGTACCAAGGTACCACTGCACATGGTGTGGGAACACTCCAGGTTTATGCTTTTAAAGATTCTACTTAAATACCATGCAATTAATCCTGAAAATATAGCAAATGCTCTTCAGTTTCTTCCTACTGATTCTTGATTCCAGGAGCAATTTTCCATATATTGCTATTTTTGCTGGCTATTTATTTTATTTTTCTGGTGGAAATACAACAGCTGTCCAAAATAATGTCTTTCCCCTCCAATATCAATATCAAAGTTATGAGATTGTTTTCTGATTTCCTATTGAAGCTTATGCTTCATACTTCCTTAAAAGGGAGGCATATAGCATAAAATCACATCAAGATGAATACAGAAATATTAAGAAATCAAAACAAGTGAATCACCCAGTAATAAAATGTTACAATGAAAAATAATTAGATGTAATGTTCAACTTTCTCAAATTCCCTATAGTATAAGCATACCAACTGAAAGAGAATATGTAGGAGGTGTGTGTGTGTGTGTGTTTGTATATTTATTATTTGTTTGTTTGTTTGTTTGTTTGTTTGTTTATTGGATTTGTATGCTGCCCCTCTCCGGAGACTCGGGGTGGCTAATAGCAACAATAAAACAGTGTACAATAGTAATTCAATACTAAAAACAATTAAAAACCCATTAATATAAAAACCAAACATACATACATACATACCATGCATAGAATTGTAAAGGCCTAGGAGGAAAGAGGATCTCAATTCCCCCATGCCTGACGGCAGAGGTGGGTTTTAAGTAGCTTACGAAAGGCAAGGAGGGTGGGGGCAATTCTAATCTTTGGGGGGAGTTGGTTCCAGAGGGCCGGGGCCGCCACAGAGAAGGCTCTTCCCCTGGGTCCCGCCAAACAACATTGTTTAGTTGACAGAACCCGGAGAAGACCCACTCTGTGGGACCTAACTGGTCGCTGGGATTTGTGCAGAAATACTCCTATCATTAATGGACAGCCATCCATGAGCCATGGGTGGCACAGTGGTTAGAGTACAGCACTGCAGACTATTTTTTCTGACTTCAGTTCAAATCTCACCAGGCTCAAAGTTGACTTGGCCTTCCATCCTTCCGAGGTGGGTAAAATGAGGACCCAGATTGTTGGGGGCAATATGCTAACTCCGTAAACTGCTTAGAGAAGGATGCAAAGCACTGTGAAGCGGTATATAAGTGCGAAGTGCTATTGCTATCCAATCAACAATGACTTGAGTACAAAAATGACTGGGCCAGATTGTGAGATTGTCACCTGGCTCTAACCAGTCCTGTCCTCTCATCGGATGCCTGAACTTTGAAGTTTGAATGATCTAATTGTATGTTTTGAAAATACCAAAGATTCTTAAGAACGTATCAGTGCTAACAACCAAGTAAAAAGCAAATCAGACATACTGGCTGTGTTTGCACAAACTAGTCAACCCATTTCAGTTGGGAGTTACGTTGTGGGAACTCTTGTGTATTCAATGCGTCATGCAAACCCAAGAAACTGCACATGTAATTGTTTGTTTAATGGGTAAAAGGATTGTGCAAGCGTAGCCTTCAGTTGCTACCCATCAGTCATGGAAGTACTATAAATGGCCAGGATTCTTTTTTTGTTGTTGTTGACTCTTGCATTATGGAAGCACCATAAATGAACAAATGAAGTAAGCAGCATTGTAGAAGCTTCGCAGCCCTTTAATTCATCCCCAAAGTTAAATGTTTGTGGCTTCTCGGAAGAGGCTGAAAAGTGTTTAATCCTTTTTGGGAAAAATGGATTGGGATGCAAGTTAGGGAACAATATCGGTCCTTAGGCCAGCCACTGAACAGTGCTACAGCTGAACATAGAGGGATGGAGCTTGTGATTTCCCTTCATTAAATGGTTAACCCGGTGTTTCATTCTGGATTTTTGAAAATAGACAGGAAAACTATGGGACAAAGTATGGAACTGCATCACCTACTTTTATGCTGTCTTTCCTTTCCTGTCAATTGCCTACTGTCTTACAAGTACAGTGGTACCTCATCTTACGAACGCCTCTTCTAACGAACTTTTCAAGATACGAACCTGGTGTTTAAGATTTTTTTGCCTCTTCTTCCAAACTATTTTCACCTTAGGAACCCAAGCAGCTGCTGCTGGGATGAAGGGGTTTCTTTTCCCCCCCTTTTTTGAAGAAAGAAAAGGGAGGGGCTGGTTGGAGGAGGAAAATTTTGCCGAGAACAAGGTGCTTGCAAAGGAATTGAAAGGGTGTCTTTTTAAGAAAGAAAAGGGAGGAGGGAGGGGCTGCTTGGAGTAGGAAAATTTTGCCGAGAACAAGGTGCTTGCAAAGGAATTGAAAGGGTGTCTTTTTAAGAAAGAAAAGGGAGGAGGGAGGGGCTGCTTGGAGTAGGAAAATTTTGCCGAGAACAAGGTGCTTGCAAAGGAATTGAAAGGGTGTCTTTTTAAGAAAGAAAAGGGAGGAGGGAGGGGCTGCTTGGAGTAGGAAAATTTTGCCGAGAACAAGGTGCTTGCAAAGGAATTGAAAGGGTGTCTTTTTAAGAAAGAAAAGGGAGGAGGGAGGGGCTGCTTGGAGTAGGAAAATTTTGCCGAGAACAAGGTGCTTGCAAAGGAACTGAAAGGGTGTCTTTTTAAGAAAGAAAAGAGAGGGGCGCCCCCCCTTGCCTTTCTTCCTTCCCACTCACCCTTTAGCCTAGCCTTGCTTCTTCCACCCGCCCCCTTTAGCTGCTCCTCTCTGCCCTCTGTTCGCCTCCCTTCTAAAGTTTGGGATTTTCCTGAAGGATTTGCACACATTATTTGCTTTTACATTGATTCCTATGGGAAACATTGTTTCATCTTACAAACTTTTCACCTTACGAACCTCCTCCTGGAACCAATTAAGTTCGTATGATGAGATACCACTGTATATGGAATTGGAAGCTATTGGATGTTTTGTTTTATTTTGTTTATTTTTATTTTATTTTATCTGGGTGTTTTATTTAAAATAAATCTCTTTTTACAGATTCTGCTTCACCTGAATCAGTTATTTTTAATGATAGTGGGGGAAAAGATAGAGAAAAAGAGACAGTTGTTTTAAACTGCCAGGATTGCTTCTTATTGACTAGTCCCCTATGAATAAATCATCTTCGCAATTATCTTCCCCTAAAATGAGTTTTCTGTTTCAATTGACAGTGTCCAAAAAACACGGCAAGCTTATTACTTTCTTGCGTACATTCATGAAGTCTCGACCAACAAAGCAGAAACTGAAACAGCGTGGGATCTTAAAGGAGAGGGTGTTTGGCTGTGATCTTGGAGAACATCTTCTCAACTCTGGCCACGATGGTAAGAAAAAACAAACCATGTTTGTTACAAACACTTGGTTTATAAGAACCAGCATAGCACCACTTCTGAATTAATCGTGGATTTAATTATAACTAGTGTTAGAATATTCCATCTCCAGGACTTCAATCCGCATCTTGATATTTATTATTGATGAGTCAATAAACATCTTAATAAACATTTAGAGGGATGTTGCCTGATCACATCAGTTGTCTGATGGAAAATTGCTTCTGGCCTGGCCATACTTTCTCCCAGAGAAGAAATGAGTGGCGGAAGGGACCAAAAAAAGTATTTCTTGCTTGAATGAAGCTTTGCATAGACATAATTAGCTGTAAGCCTAAATGTCTGTGATTTCCTTCAGTTGACAGATCAGATCTGAAATACTTATATTATTACCGTGTTTCCCCGAAAATAATACATGTCCCCATAATAAGGCCAATCAGGCTTTTCAGCGCATGCACTGAAATAATCCCCCTCCCCCAAATAAGCCCCCCTACTTTCCAGGGAAAGGGGGGACATGCCGGGAGCCCCTCTTTTTATGGAGGGCACTATGTTCGCTGTGAGCTTCTACAATGCTGCTTACTTCATTTTGCCTACCAAAACACATTTTATTGTATTTCCCAGCTTATGCTTTAAGATAAAGGCCTTCATAAATGGCATATACCCGTGATGGCGAATCTATGACACATGTGCCCACGGTCACATACGGAGCCATATCTGCTGGCACGTGTGGTGTCACCCATTTGTCTTTTGGGTTTCTGGCACGCATGCGTGCGCAATGATCAATTGTTTTTTGCGTGTGCGGCAGTGCTGTAAACCAGAGGAGCTGGTCTTCCAGTGCGCATGCGTGCTGGCCAACTGATTGTCACATGCATGCCATTAACCAGAAGATAAGCTGGCCGGTGTGCATGCACGCACCAAAACTGGAAGATCATTTCCCGGCGCGCGCCTGCCCACTTGGCAGCTTTCCTTCTGGGCTGCGTCCCCGACAAGCGCGCACGCATACTCCCTTTTGGGCACTGAAATGGTTCGCCCCCACTGGTCTATACAATCATGAGATGGGCAGCTATACATATTAATAAGCAAGCAAACGTATAGCAACAATTGAGTTCCATTATACTTTGGCATTTGTATGAATAAGGCATCTGGAACTACAAATAAACATAGGAGTAAGAGGAACTAAAAAGTTACTCAGATTGCTGTGCTGTGCTATCCTTGGTCCCCATTATAGAGTTCCAGCATCATGTGTAATTTGTTATTCAGCAGCCTGGTTTAGAATAATGGTTTTTCACCTCAGGGGATGAAGGAGCAGAGTAACCCTCTGCAACATTCCTTACATAAAACAGAGTGTCATTTGCTTGGAATATCCATTTTATTTAATTGATTGTCTGGTGGCACAGTGATTAAAGTGCATTATTGCAGACAAACTCTGTCTCAAGAAAACATTCTCGACTGAATAAAACTCCAAGGCTTGAAGTTCCTCAAAGCTCCAATATATTGGAAATATCATGTTGGCACATCTGTGGAAACCCGAATCTGAAAGCTTCCAGGGTTTCCCCACCCAGTTGAAAGTTCACAGCCCTGCCCCACACCTACAAATGCATCACACGGTCCAACCAAATCTTTACCTTCAACTGGATGCAATCTCCAAGCAGTCTCAAGCAGGTGCAGGGGAAAAAATGTCCTTGAATAAGGAACATTGTTATGACTAAGTTTCTACCGCTCCAACAAAAAAACCCATCCCATTTTCCCAGGCTGAAATCTGTGGCCGTTAGGAAGCAAAAAGGGAGAAAAATTCTTCCAAAGCTTACATTCTGCCCACAGCCTGCAGTTCGATCCTGATGAGACTCTAGATTGACTCCATCCTTCCAAGATTGAACTGCCACTTGACTGGTGTACTATAGGGTTCCTGCTTGGGCAGGGGGTTGAACTCGATGGCCTTCATGGTCCCTTTCAACTCTAACAATAAATGAATGAATGAATGAATGAATGAATGGGAATGGAATGGAATGGAATAAATAAAGTAAAGTAAAGTAAAGTAAAGTAAAGTAAAGTAAAGTAAAATAAAATAAAATAAAATAAAATAAAATAAAATAGTCGGTAAAATAAGGACCCAAATTGTTGAGAGCAAAATACTAACATTGTAAACTGCCCAGAGAGTGCCATAAAGAACTATGGGACAGTATACTATAAGCCTAAATGCTATTGGTATTATCTAGTGATAGATAGCTATTCTATTTATTTATTTTTATTTATTTATTAGATTTGTATGCCGCCCCTCTCCGTAGACTCGGGGCGGCTCACAACATACAATAGAACAATTCACAACAAATCTAATAAATTAAAAAAAACATTTTAAAAAACCCATTATTAAACCAGACATACACACAGACATACCATACATAAATTGTATAGGCCTGGGGGAAGGCGGGAATGCCTCAATTCCCCCATGTCTGATGGCAGAGGTGAGTTTTAAGGAGTTTATGGAAGGGAAGGAGGGTGGGGGCAGTTCTAATCTCCGGGGGGAGCTGGTTCCAGAGAGTCGGGGCCGCCACAGAGAAGGCTCTTCCCCTGGGACCCACCAGACGACATTGTTTAGTCGACGGGACCCGGAGAAAGCCAACTCTGTGGGACCTAATCGGTCACTGGGATTCGTGCGGCAGAAGGCGGTCCCGGAAATATTCTGGTCCGATGCCATGAAGGGCTATGTTCCCATGTCAAAGTTTACCACAACATTCTTCTTAATATGTGCTACTCTGATGGTGGTGGTGAATTAAACCTTAGGGAAGAAATAGAGTTCAGCTAAACTAGTCTTGTGAGTTGTCCCTTAAGGTGTGACATTAAGATGTCTTAATGATACTGTTATTCCGTGTTGTTTCTTGCCTTCTTCTGTATACCAAATTCCTACCTTAGACTATTTCATCCCGTGGACATTTTGTCTCAGGGCATCACCCTAGATTTAAGGCTTATGCAATTAACACAAATCACTTTTTGCTTAATTATATAATGCCCCAGGAGGCACTAAGACAGGTTTCAAATTCCTCGTGCCTTTCTTTTGGCTCAGGGCCTGCTTACATTCCACAGGTAAGTGTTCGGTTGAATGAACACCTGTACTGTGATAGCTACGGAAAGCAATAAAGGTGTTCTGGTTGACTCTCTAATGAAAGGATATTTCCTGTAGTTTACCTTGGACACAGCAATAAGGAAAGAAACTTAGGGCTGCAATATTTTAGAAACATAGAAACGTAGAAGTCTGACGGCAGAAAAAGACCTCATGGTCCAGCTAGTCTGCCCTTATACTATTTTCTGTATTTTATCTTAGGATGGATATATGTTTATCCCAGGCATGTTTAAATTCAGTTCCTGTGGATTTATCTACCATGTCTGCTGGAAGTTTGTTCCAAGGATCTACTACTCTTTCAGTAAAATAATATTTTCTCATGTTGCTTTTGATCTTTCCCCCAACTAAATTCAGATTGTGTCCCTTTGTTCTTGTGTTCACTTTCCTATTAAAAACACTTCCCTCCTGGACCTTATTTAACCCTTTAATATATTTAAATGTTTCGATCATGTCCCCCCTTTTCCTTCTGTCCTCCAGACTATACAGATTGAGTTCAAATTTTATCACTTTTTTAATCACTTTATCATATTTTTATCACTTTTATTTGGCGCTTCCTGCCAGTTGAAGCCGTTAAGCAAACGGTGCATCATCTACCCATGGATTGTATAAGATTATGTCTGAAGTGGAGGTTCAACTATTTTCTTTCTGAAGAAGCCAAAAATTGTAAAATAAAAATAAACCATGACTTTGCCTTCAGTTGTCCAAGCAATGCAGGGGACTTTAGCATGTATTTGTAATTTGTGGCAACAGTACTCATTTCAGTTCAGACATAATCTTATACAATCCATGTATAAGCCATCCTATTGGAGTTGGGCGGCATATATATGTGTGTGTATGTGTGAATGAAAAGGAAGGCAGAGTACTATAGATCTATTTCGGGCTTATTTGCCTTCGTCAAGTGGCCACACCCTTACTGGGATTTGAATATACAGTGTTCCCTCGATTTTCGCGGGTTCGAACTTTGTGAAATCCATACCAGGTTTTTGAAAAATATTAATTAAAAAATACTTTGCGGTTTTTTACCCCGCTACCACGGTTTTTCCTGCCCGATGACTTCATATGTCATCGCCAAACTTTTGTCCGCCTTTAATAAACATTTTTTAAATAAACTTTAATAAATAAACATGGTGAGTAATAATCTAAATGGTTGCTAAGGGAATGGGAAATTGTAATTTAGGGGCTTAAAGAGTTAAGGGAAGGCTTGTGACACTATTCATAGCCAAAAAATAGTGTATTTACTTCCGCATCTCTACTTCGCGGAAATTCGACTTTCGCGGGCGGTCTCGGAACGCATTCCCCGCGAAAATCGAGGGAACACTGTATTTGTAATTTGTGGCAACAGTACTCGTTTCAGTTCAGACATAATCTTATACAATCCATGTATAAGCCATCCTATTGGAGTTGGGCGGCATATATGTGTGTGTTTGTGTATATGTGAATGAAAAGGAAGGGAGAGTACTATAGATCTATTTTGGGCTTATTTGCCTTCATCAAGTGGCCACACCCTTACTGGGATTTGAATATATATGTGTTAGACACAGGGCATCTTACAACATGTTAGCAATAGCACTTTTTAACAGAGCCAGCCTATTGCCCCCACAATCTGGGTCCTCATTTTACCCACCTCATTTTACCCACCAATTGAAAGACTGAGTCAACCTTGAGCCGGTGGTGAAATTTAAACCGCTGACCTGCAGATCTAGCAGTCAGGGTTAGGGTTAGGGATATGAATATGACAATCTTTTTCTTTGACAATACATACAATATCATAATGCCTAATCAGTGGTTTTTCATGATGAGAAACCTACATCAGTTCTGAAAGTAAGGAATAGAAATAGTTCATCTCCAAATTGCAAAAGGGTGATGCTAGGCTGTATCCTTATTATCTAAACAGGAAAATCGGGTTTTCTCAGTCCCCCACCACTTATAGGGAGTCCTTAACGTATGACCATAATTGAGAATTTCCAGAATTTTCATTGTTAACCAAGGCAATTATTAAAGCAAGTCACACCCAATTTTACAACCTGTTTGCCATGGTTTTTAAGTGAATTACTTACAGTGAATAACACAGTTATTAAGCAAATCTGGCTTGCTAATTGATTTTGCTTTTGGAAGATGACTGGCAATCAGACAATCCCAAGACACTGCGTCCATCATCAATACATACCAATTGCTAAGCGCCCAAGTTTTTATCCTCTGACTATGGGGATGCTGCAACAATTATAAAGTGTGAATTCCGGTTGTAAGTCATTTTTTCCAGGGTGTTCTAACTTTGAACTGTCACCAAGGTAATGTTGCAAGTCAAGGACTACCTACATTGCTGTGTTTTTCTTTAAAGCAGAATTATTTCACACCTGCCAGGAATGTGATGATCAACGACCCTCACAAAAAGTTTTTTTTAAAAAAAAAATTAGCCATTCTCTATTTTTTGTTTTTGGAGATTTGTAAAGAATAAGTACAGTGATACCTTGTCTTACAAACTTAATTGGTTCTGGAACGAGGTTCTTAATGTGAAAAGTTTGTAAGATGAAACAATGCTTCCCATAGGAATCAATGGAAAAGCGATTAATGCGTGCAAGCCCAAAATTCACCCCTTTTGCCAGCTGAAGCACCCATTTTTGCGATGCTGGGATTCCCCTGAGGCTCCCCTCCATGGAAAACCCCACCTCCTGACTTCCGTGTTTTTGTGATGCTGCAGGGGAATCCCAGCATTGCAAAAACGAGCGCTTCACTGGCAACAGAAGTCCGGAGGTGGGGTTTCCCAGCGAAGGGAGCATCAGTGAAATCGCAGCATCGCAAAAACACCGAAGTCCTCGAAACCCCACCTTGGCACCTCTGTGTTTTTGTGATGCTGTGATTTCACTGAGGCTTCCCTCTCTGGGAAATCTCATCTCCGGACTTCCATTGCCAGCGAAGCGCCTATTTTTGCGCTGCTCTGTATGACGAGGCGTTTGTAAGACGAAGTATCACTGTATAAGAACAAAGATTCCTGATTCATAGAGGTGCATAGGCAGCATGAAATGACTTGAGCAACTCAAGGCAGACAGTCTGAGTTTAGAAAACCTGTTGTCTTTGAATTAATCTTCCTTAATTGCCAGCTCTAAAGTCCATCTTTGCGTCAAAATCTATACAACACCAAAGTAATCACTGTCAATTGGAGCTTGGCAAGACATTTTAAAACATTTCTCTTGTCACTTATAATCTCTTAACAAGCTGTAATATGTTTTGTAATATGTTTTTGTTATTATCCAAATTATTGTTAGGCTACTTTAGGCCATTTTAAGCAAATAGATGTGCATATTAATTCTAAAAACAGGACTGGGTTTAGGATTATCAAGCAGTAAACTAACCAAGCTTAATTATAGTCTTCTGTACAAGCTAACCAGGTTCCAAGTAGTAGATCCATAGCAAGCAAAACTCCTAGGCAAGTGTATTCCTCAAAGGGTAGCCTTATTGGAAATATTATATTGGCACATATCTGGTGAAAACCGACTCCGAGGGTTCTCGTGGTTTTCACCTAATTAAAAGCAACAGTTTTACACTTTCTCAAAACAATCAGTCACATGGTCCAGTCATGACTCTGTCCGATAACAACACTACTCCTTTCAGGGACCAGGTGTGAGAATGTCCTTGATTCTCAAGAGAAAGTATTTTGTTTTGGCTATAAAGTTCCAACTATTTCAATTCCCCCCTCCCTATCCCTCAGCTCCAGTGTGGCAGCACTGAAGCTCCAAGATGGCTTCGGTCAGGTCAGCTTCAGGGTTGACCCAAGTGTTGGATAAAATCTCAAAAGTGTTAAACATGGCAAAATTCATTTGGTCTGTGACATTAAGGCGCACAGTTCTTTATCGCCATTGATTTTCTGTGCCCAGATATTCATTTTAAGCTATCCCTGATCATCCTGAAGCTGCTTTCAAAGTAAACAGTGTGAGCAGGATTGACTCAGTAGTAGCTGTGGATTTGGCAGCAGATGGTGGAGTCATAGGAAGACTTGGAGGAAGAGATTTGGAGACTTGGAGGAAGACATTTTCTCAGAGACAGAGATTATGTGACAGTAAGAGGAAGGATACTACTACATTATTTAATACAGGTCTTGACTTTGGACCAGTTTCTGCAAAGAGATTTAGAGGCTGTATTGCTGGAAGGTTGGCTTCAGACTACAAGGTTCATCTTCATCTAGAATAAGTACCAATGGGGGCAGAAGAAGACTTAGAAGTTTATTTTATTTATTTGTTTGTTTATTTTTAATTGGATTTATATGCTGCCCCTCTCCAAGGACTTGGGGCGGCTTACAACATATAAATAAACAATGCAACATCATAATCCAATTAATTTAAAACAGTTCATCTAAAACCCCTGTAGTATTAAAATCAGTCATTGCCAATCACATAACAAACATACACTACATTTGTTTGGCCAGGGGGCTAGGGTCTAATGTCCCCAAGCCTGGCGGCATAAATGAATCTTGGGACTCTTGCAGAAAGCGAGGAGGGTTGGAGCAGTGCTGATCTCTGGGGGGAGCTGATTCCAGAGGGCAGGGCCCCCCACAGAGAAGGCTCTTCCCCTAGACCCCGCCAAGCGATATTGTCTGAAAGAAACTCAGATTCTGTCTAATATACAAAAGTAAAGTTTTCCCCTGACTATTCATGTCTGATTCTAGTGGATTGGTACTCACGTGCTTTCCTAGCTAAGGGAACCAGCATTGTTCAGAGATGATGCTTCTGTGGCCTTATGTATACTCCAAGTCTCACAAAATGTTATTAATCTCACTAATCTATTAGGCTGTAAAAAGAGATGGCGGAAAATTTTGTATTTTGAGACTTGCAAGATTGAGGTCAGCCTTCCCAAGTAGACCAGACAGGAAACATAACCAGATGAGCTCTTTATATTTCATTTGTTACACTACCTTAATTTTTGGTAACTGAATGAGAGTGCCTTTTATGTTCCCACCTAATCTTGCGACTCTTCAGAAGAGCAGGAGGTGTGATCGTGTTGAGGGACGTCAACTTGCAAGCCATCACTCTACTAAACAAATAATTCCCTCAACACTGTCAGACTTTCTACTAAATCTGCACTTCTATTCTACTAGTTTTTCTCATCATTCCTATCACCCATTTCCTCCCATGTTGACTGTATGACTGTAACTTGTTGCTTATATCTTAAGATTTGTGTTAATATTGCTTCTTCATTGCTTATTTGACCCCTGACAATCATTAAGTGTCGTACCACGATTCTTGACAAATGTATATTTTATTTTATGTACGCTGAGAGCATCTGCACCAAGACAAATTCCTTGTGTGTCCAATCACACTTGGCCAATAAAATTCTATTCTATTCCCTAGAAATGGATCCAGTGTGGCTGAGATTTCATGTCCTCCATGGGAACCGCAGCCTTGTCCCTGGTTAAAACAATCTAATTGCATTCAGTCACGACCCAGTTCAGATTTAAGTCCTGAAATGAAGGGGAAAATCCTGAAATCCCCCCAGAAACATAATGGCTTCTGTGGTGTTTAATTCCACCAGAAATGGCAGGGCTATTTTACAGGCTGGGCTCCTTAAGTTTTTACAGTTGAATATGCAGTTCTATTTCTAGAATGTAGAGTCGTCATTTTGGCATTAGGAAGACGAGAAACACAAACTGCTCGCTTTATCTCTCAACAGGAGATGTTTATTATGCTCAGCATCCTACAGCCTCATGGTAGTTAAATATACCGAGGTTTCTGCAAATCAGGAAGTATCTAGGATACATGGATGGCAGGTTGCCTAGTAACTGAAGGTCTGAAAATAGCTTCTCTTTTGATTAAGCATTGTTAATTGCAATTTCACGTATAAATAACTTAAGATGTTTCAGCACTATCAGCAATTCAGAAAAGTGGAAATCGCGTTCTACATCTTACTTCCCAATATATCAGGGGAACCTCAACATAATATTCCATTTCATTTACTATAATGATTTTCTCACTCAGTGGATGGATTTTCAGAGAACTCCCCTGACAGGTGATGACATCTGGCAGAAGTTGTTTTGGGCTTCACAGGTACACCTGTAGTACAAAAGGAACATGTAGTACCATTTTAACAACAAATGTTAACATCTCCCACTCTTGATTTTTCCCTTTTTATGTTTTAAAACTTGAGTGCATACCTTAAAAACAATGGTAGCAGGCACTTGTGAGATAAAATTCCTAATTCATGAATATTGTGTTTTTCACATTTGTAAGCTAACCTTGAAAATATTATTGAAGGATTTTTATATCAACAGTAATACACAAGCAAGCATGATATTTGGGGAAAAAAGGCTTATGTTGTGATCCAGTTTGCTAGATTTTGGTTGTGTTGGTTCAAAGAAAGACTTCAGACATCAGAGTTGAAGGGAGTTCATTCCAAAAGATGTTTTTTACATAGATCTGAGAATATTCTGAAAGGCAACTGGATCGGAAGAGGCAAATTGGGGCATTACTGTATTAAAAAAATGGATAAATCCTTTTCATCCAGTACAGTATTTTGTTTGAAGAGAAACACATACATTTTAAAATATATCATGCAACTAGTATCCCAAGTATACCATTCAGATTAATATCAACATCCTTCTTTATAATATAAGGGGCGTACATTAGTGCACTGGTGTGCCTTTCGTCCCGTCCAATTGTCTTTCCTTTCTCTCACTTATCATATATATTCTCTTTCTTTCATATATCCTCTCCTCTAAGTTTACTTTTACCCTTATATATACAGTGATACCTTGTCTTACAAACTTAATTGGTTCCGGGACGAGGTTCTTAAGGTGAAAAGTTTGTAAGACGAAACAATGTTTTCCATAGGAATCAATGGAAAAGTGATTAATGCGTGCAAGCCCAAAATTCACCCCTTTGCAGGCCAAAACGCCAATTTTTGCGCTGCTGGGATTCCCCTGAGGCTCCCCTCCATAGGAAACCCCACCTCCAGACTTCCATTGCCAGCGAAGCACCTGTTTTTGCGCTGCTGGGATTCCCCTGCAGCATCACAAAAACACGGAAGTCCAGAGGTGGGGTTTCCCATAGAGGGGAGCCTCAGGGGAATCCCAACAGCGCAAAAACGGGTACTTCACTGGCAACGGAAGTCTGGAGGTGGAGCATCCCAGAGGCGGTGGTGGGTTTGTAAGGTGAAAATTGTTTGTAAGAAGAGGCAAAAAAATCTTAAACCCCGGGTTTGTATCTTGAAAAGTTTGTATGACTAGGCGTTTGTAAGACGAGGTATCACTGTATTACTACATGTCTATTTTTCTTCCTATGTATTTGTGTATTGGACAAATGAATAAATAAATAAATATATAGAGTCCAATTTACAGTCTAGTATTGACTGTGAATGTAACATAATCCAAAGAGTTTGCAGTCTCAAACTGTCAATTACCTACATCCATCACCTACAGATATATAGAAAGAACCATTAATTAAGGTGAAGGTTCCCTGAGTTCAATTCAACAATTGGTGACCAACTATCAGTGATCAGGAAATAAGTATATTTGTTTAATTATATGCAAGCAGTTACGTTTCTACTGTAGATTCCTTAATTGTAAGCCGTGATGGCTATAATGTAGTTTAATCCATACAAAAGATTTTAATTGTATCTTCTATATGATGGAAGGCTTTTGAAGTAGCCATTGTCCTGCACAGTTGCAGGGTGAAAAGAAGTTCTCTTATCCATTTTGACATGGAGACTAGAGAATTAAGGATTTGTACATCAGTATATCTGGAGGACAAATAGGACTGTTTGACAGCAGAATTGAGGAGAAGCAGCTAGAGAAATTAGTGAAATACGAAGGTCTAAAAATCGAGCTGTAACGACTCTGGCATAAGCCAGCGAAAGTGGTCCCAGTGGTCCTTGGCATGCTGGGCGCAGTGCCAGAGGATCTCAGTGGACATTTGAAAACCATCGGAATTGACAAAATCTCCATCTGTCAATTGCAAAAGGCCGCTTTACTGGGATCGGCAAACATAATTCGCCGCTACATCACACAGTCCTAGGTGCTTGGGAAGTGCCCGACTGGTGATGAAATACAAAATCCAGCATAGTGATCTCGTTTGCTGTGTTGTATTGACATAATAATAATAATAATAATAATAATAATAATAATAATAATAATAATAATAATAATTATTATTATTATTATTATTATTATTATTATTATTATTATTATTATTATTATTATTATTCCTAATACCTAAAATGGGTTTTTGATGAGCAGAGCAACTATATTCTGAAAAATGCTGGATCACAGACTGATTTTAAAAAAAAGATACCAAGAAATAATAATAAAAAAAAAACAGTTACCAAACCATTGTTTCTGGAATCTATAATTTCAAAGGATGCTTGCTACAAATTGAGGTGATGGCATAGAGAAGCAAACTTGGGAATAGCCAGACATTTACACTGTAGCTTTCTCTCTAGCATTTACTATACAAAGTAACTCACAATCCTCTATCTACTATTCTCAGTTACAATATTCAGCTACAAGTCTTCAGCCACCAGAAACCCCACTAATTCACAAGCCACTTTAAACCAAACTAAACCATAATTTAATTATATAATAATAGTAACAATAACAATAAGAATAAGAATAAGAATAATTCCTAATTCCTAAAATGGGTTTTTGATGAACAGAGCAACTATATTCTGAAAAATGCTGGAGCACCGACTTTGATTTAAAATATATATATATCAAGGAATAATTAAAAAAAAAAAAAACAGTTACCAAACCATTGTTTCTGGAATCTATAATTTCAAAGGGTGCTTGCTACAAATTGAGGTGATGGCATAGAGAAGCAAACTTGCGAATAGCCAGACAGTGATTTTTGTGGACTAGTTAAGATTGCAAGAGAAAATTTCCTGGATTGGTGACATGCCTGTTGTGTCCAGCAACCTGTTTCCCATCATCGCTAACTTGATTAAAATAATCAAGGAAAATACATCTGTCCTTGCGAAGAGTTTGCATTTAAAATGAATTTTAAATATTTTGCTGCCAAAACTGGGTTTGAGTAAGTGGGTTTAATTCAGTACTGGGCTTAGGAGATCTCTCTGTCCCCCTTTGTCTTCCTATCTGGGGTCTTCCTTTTACATTTCCCCCCCTTGAGCATTCGTTTTAATAATTTTGGGAACGTTCCAGCTCAGTAAGAACCTAATTGTCCAGGAAAACTAGTATTAAACTGTGTTAACTCGAAAATAAGACCCTGTCTTATATTTTTTTGAACCCTGAAATAAGCACTTAGTTGTTTTGCCATGCACCCAAAAGCCCAATTCGGCTTATTATCAGGGAATATCTTATTATTTTGAGGCAATGACAATGGTACTTGCTAGGTTAAAATTTGCTTTAAGAAGTATGCAGTATTCTCAGTTTATGTCAGTTAGCAGATTACATACAAATAGGTTTTAAACTCTCCTAAGACTTTTTCAAAGTTATTTAGTCATGGTATTTGCCAAGGTTTAAATGTGTGTGCCTGTTATTTTTTAACCATGGCAAATACCAGTTTTTAAGTGGTATTTAAGATGTTCTCCATGAAATCTGTTTTACTCCTTTGGGGGGGCTAAAATATATGGATTGACTTTTGAATAGTTTTCTGTTGGAGTGTTTGGTATGTTAGTCTGAATGTTAATGTATGCCTAACGCTACCTGCTTTTCAATTGATCCTAATCTGTGTTGCTGCTTTTTCAGTTACATATTAACTTCTTATAATGCTGTCATCTGGAAACTGTAGATGTGGCTTACCTTTTTTCCCCTATTCCTATGATTAATATGCTCAAATATATATTCTTACATATAGAGACTTTTAATAATTAACTTAAGAGTAACTTGTTGTTTGCTTTGATAATCTGAAATTGTCTAGGTCAAGAGTGAGTGGACTAAAGGCCAACATTCTTAAACTGATTTTTCTTATTTTTATCCAAAGGTCTTGGGATCTTCTAGCTACAGCCAGTCAAGAAACAGCAAATGCAAGATATATAGCAATACATTGGTACCTCTACTTATGAACTTAACTTAATTCCATGACCAGGTTCTTAAGTAGAAAAGTTTGTAAGAAGAAGCAATTTTTCCCATAGGAATCAAATGTAAAAGCAAATAATGCATGCAATTGGGGAAACCACATGGAAGGTGGAGGCCCTGTTTCCTCCCAGGAAATACCTAGAGATGTCCCACGGAGGCTTCTCCCCGCCTTTTTCAGCCCTGTTTCTTCTCAGGCGATTCCTAGAGAGGCCCCACGGAGGCTTCTCCCTGCCTTTCCCAGCCCTGTTTCTTCTCAGGAGATTCCCAGAGAGGCCCCACAGACGCTTCTCCCCACCTTTTCTGGCCCTGTTTCCTCCCAGGAAATACCTAGAGAGACCCCACGGAGGCTTCTCCCTGCCTTTTCCAGCCCTGTTTCTTCACAGGAGATTCCCAGAGAGGCCCCACAGAGGCTTCTCCCCACCTTTTCCGGCCCTGCTTCCTCCCAGGAAATTCCTAGAGAGGCCCCACGGAGGCTTCTCCCTTGCCTTTTCAGGGACTTACAGTTACAGGGTAACAGTTTCGGAGGCTCGGGTTTGTAAATGGTTCTTGAGAAGAGGCAAAAAAAATTTGAACACCCGGTTCTTATCTAGAAAAGTTAGTAAGTAGAGGCGTTCTTAGGTAGAGGTACCACTGTATTTAGCTCTCTTTACAAGTTAAGCAAAACTGCAATGACTGGGAAGTTTCTGTCCTTCTTGGGATGTGTAGCATTGTCCCTGAACATCAGTATGCCTCAAAAATGCAGTGTTATTTACCCCATCCTCCATAATACATTTTCCTATTTATCCCTAGAAAGAAAGAAAAACATGTTGGGTGACAATGGATGAATAATCATCAACAAGCCATTATCCTAGCGAAAATAGTCCATCTGCTTAGTGCTGTAGATTAAGTGGTAGAAAAAGTAGGTTCACCTAGCACATCTAACTTTATTTAATCATGACCTCTTGAGTAAACCACAGTTGATTAGACGTGCATTATAACGTACTGTAACGTTAACAGATTCCGATATCTGGCTTTCTACAACATATAAAACTAAAATCAAATGTGTGTATGATTTGTATGATTGTTAGTAAACCATAGAATCTTGCCAGAAATTCAGTACATGTAAACAGGAGTGGGTTTAAATAGAGGCTAGGAGTTTAACCCTGCAGTATAATAACACTGATAACTAAAGTAATAGCTACAATTTAGAGGCAGATCCCAGTGGTACTTACTTATCTGAGGGTACTGTTATAAATTTCAATTATAGATTTTAATTATAGATTTCAATTTGGATCTATAAATGAATGGGATAAACAAGTGTTAAAAGTGTTACCTGGGCAGAACCCTTTCCTGATCCAATGAATCTAACATGGACAAATCTGCCAGGATGGTGATGAGAACTTCTGATGGTCCACTAACACTTTTCGCTTTTCCTTTTCAGTTCCCCAGGTCCTCAAGAGTTGCACTGAATTCATTGAAAAACATGGCATTGTGGATGGAATCTACCGTCTGTCTGGGATCGCATCTAATATCCAAAAGTTACGGTAAGGTTGTGTGCATTATTTGTGAGCTTCATTCTCTGCTGGCTTCTCTTTTTCTAATGGCTTTCAATGACTTTTATTTCTTTCCCCTCACTTATCTTTTGCTTTGCAGGTTTGACAGATGGGTAATTTATCTAAACAGGAAGCTGTCGTTTAATACTTAATGTGACTCTATGACATGGGCCACGTATCTTGCAATTATTTATGTAATTGCCTCATCCACTTTACAGCTAGTAGTTTCTTCTGAGCAAACTAATTGGCTATAAGATGATTCAAACTGCTTGTCAAAAAACCATCTAGAAAAAAAAGCAGACAGCTTTTTGAAAAAGTTGGCATGTGTTTTAAGTTGCTTTTATAACTTACTTAGAGGCTAGCCATGTTGTCTTCTGATTGTGTGTGTATATGTATGTATGTATATATATATGTGTATATATGTGTGTGCGTTTATGTATGTATGTGTGTATATATATGGAATTTACAGCAGCACGAAGCTCATAACCTCAGCCTGATGATGGTGAATGTGATTTCACCGAAACATCGCATAGACATTCAAAACATTACACGGGGCAAAACCCGAACTGAGAACAATCTACATACATATACCCGTGAAAATCTACGAAAACAAATATATATATATATATGTGTGTGTGTGTGTGTGTGTGTGTATGACGGTCTTGGTATATTCGGGTTTCTTCCCGTGTAGGATTTGGAAATTTCTGGTGACTTTTCGACAAGGTCTCACTCATCATCTTCAGGCTGGTGTTTCTGTCCTTGTTCTCAGGCGAACACTCAGGTGACCTCGTCGAAACATCGCCAGAAATTTCCAAATCCTACACGGGAAGAAACCCGAATATACCAAGACCGTCATACCTGTACCCGTGAAAATCTACGAAAACATATACACACACACACACACACACACTGCTCAAAAATATAAAGGGAACACTCAAATAACACATCCTAGATCTGAATGAATGAACTATTCTCATGGAATACAGTGGTACCTCAAGATACAAACCCCTCGTCTTACGAACAACTCGTGATACGAACCCAGGGTTCAGAAAAATTTTGCCTCTTCTTACGAACTTTTTTCGAGTTATGAACCGGCGTTCAGAGACTGCTGGGAAGCCGCGCGACTGTTTTAAAAGGTGACAGCCGGGCGGCGGGGCTTCCCAGAAGCCTCCCGAACGCCGGTTCGTAACTCGAACAAAGTTCGTAAGAAGAGGCAAAATTTTGCTGAACCCCGGGTTCGGTTCGGGGGGGTGTGCTGGCAAGCCCCCCAGGCTGGCTGCGACTTTTTAAAACAGCTGCGCCGCTTCGCACCTGTCTCCTGAAGCTGAACGCTAAAGCCAAACTTCCGCGTTCGGCTTCGGGAGACAGCTGCGAAGCGGCGCGGCTGTTTTAAAAGGTCGCAGCCGGCCTGGGGGGCTTGCCAGCACCCCCCCGAACCCGGGTTCGGGGGGGTGCTGGGAAGCCCCCCAGACCGGCTGTCACCTTTTAAAACAGCCGGGCGGCTTCCCAGCAGTCGCCGAAAGCCGTTTTTTTGCGGGGGGTTTTTTTTGGTTGCACGGATTAATTGACTTTACATTGTTTCCTATGGGAAACAATGTTTCGTCTTACGAACCTTTCGTCTTACGAACCTCCTCCTTGCACCAATTAAGTTCGTATCATGAGGTATTACTGTACTTTGTTCTGTACAAAGTTGAATGTGCACAACAGCATGTGAAATTGATTGGCAATCAGTGTTGCTTCCTAAGTGGACAGTTTGTTTTCACAGAAGTTTGATTTACTTGGAGTTATGCTGTGTTGTTTAAGTGTTCCCTGTATTTTTTTGAGCAGTGTATTTTTGCTGATAATGAACAGAGACTGCTATAGATTTATTTTGGGCTTATTTGTCTTCATCAGGTAGCCATACCCTTACTGGGATTTGAACCTGGAGTCTCTGCCTATATATATATATATATATATATATATATATATATATATATATATATATATATATATATATACAGTGAACCCTCGAGTTTCGCGTCCTCAAGCATCGCGAAAGGGCTATTTCGCGAGTTTTAAACCCGGAAGTAAACTCCACCATCTGCGCATGTGTGCGTAGATGGTGGAGTTCCCCAGCTGGGAAGCTGGGCGGCTTCCCTGGGTCTTTCCCCTCTTGCCCCGTAAGACCCCAGCGGCGGCGCGAGCAACGGCGTGGGCGGGCGGGCGGCACGCGCGGGGACACCCCAGCTCCGCTGCCCAGCTGGGGAGCGGAGCCGGGGTTTCTCTAAGCGCGCGCGCGTTGCTGGGGCCGCTCCCCAGCTGGGGAGCGGATCTGGGGTTTCCCCAAGCGCGCGCGAGTTGCTGGGGCCGCTTCCCAGCTGGGGAGCGGAGCCGGGGTTTCTCCAAGCGCGCGCGCGTTGCTGGGGCTGCTCCCCAGCTGGGGAGCGGATCTGGGGTTTCCCCAAGCGCGCGCGCGTTGCTGGGGCCGCTTCCCAGCTGGGGAGCGGAGCCGGGGTTTCTCCAAGCGCGCGCGCGTTGCTGGGGCCGCTCCCCAGCTGGGAAGCGGCCCCAGCAACGCGCGCGCGCTTGGGGAAACCCCAGATCCGCTCCCCAGCTGGGGAGCAGCCCCAGCAACGCGCGCGCGCTTGGGGAAACCCGGCTCCGCTCCCCAGCTGGGAAGCGGCCCCAGCAACGCGCGCGCGCTTGGGGAAACCCCAGATCCGCTCCCCAGCTGGGAAGCGGCCCCAGCAACTCGCGCGCGCTTGGGGAAACCCCGGCTCCGCTCCCCAGCTGGGGAGCAGCCCCAGCAACGCGCGCGCGCTTGGGGAAACCCCAGATCCGCTCCCCAGCTGGGGAGCAGCCCCAGCAACGCGCGCGCGCTTGGGGAAACCCCAGCTCCGCTCCCCAGCTGGGAAGCGGCCCCAGCAACGCGCGCGCGCTTGGGGAAACCCCAGATCCGCTCCCCAGCTGGGAAGCGGCCCCAGCAACTCGCGCGCGCTTGGGGAAACCCCGGCTCCGCTCCCCAGCTGGGGAGCAGCCCCAGCAACGCGCGCGCGCTTGGGGAAACCCCAGATCCGCTCCCCAGCTGGGGAGCAGCCCCAGCAACGCGCGCGCGCTTGGGGAAACCCCAGCTCCGCTCCCCAGCTGGGAAGCGGCCCCAGCAACTCGCGCGCGCTTGGGGAAACCCCAGATCCGCTCCCCAGCTGGGGAGCAGCCCCAGCAACGCGCGCGCTCCCGAGCAACGCGCTGCGGGCGGCGGTGGAAGTAAAAACACCATCTGCACATGCGCAGATGGTGTTTTTACTTCCGCACCGCTACTTCGCGAAAAATCGATCATCGCTTGGGGTCCTGGAACGGAACCCTCGCAATGATCGAGGGTTCACTGTATTTGTTTTCGTAAATTTTCACGGGTATATGTATGTAGATTGTTCTGAGTTCGGGTTTTGCCCTGTGTAATATTTTGCATGTCTATGCGACGTTTCGGCGAAATCACATTCACCATCATCAGGCTGAAGTTCCAATCTTTGTGTTGTTGTAAATGGAATGTTAGCAACTGTCATTTCTTCCTAGTATATAGTGTGGGGGTGGAGATTTGTTTTGAATGTAGCAAATAGATTGGGTGATTATGTTTCAGTGATCTGATTGGTTGGTGTAATCATAATTATTAGAAGGAATGACATGGAGATTTTTATGAAGTGTTTTGTTTACGGCTGATTTCCAAATATAAAATTCTAAAATCATAATTATTAGAAGGATTGACATGCTGATTATTATGAAGTGTTTTTTTTTTGTTTAAGGCTGGTTTCCAAATTTCTGGTAGGCGGGACGTGTCATCTCTTTTATTTATGCAAAGGGGTCTCCTCTCAATTTCTATAGCTTCTAGAGAAATTCTTCTATATAAATTCTCTGTTTTGTGGAGTAATTTAGTTTTTTCAAAGTCAATTTCGTGCCCTGTTTTTTTAATGTGCTGGACAAGGGAGGAGGTCTTTTCTTCTTTTTTGACTGCATTCACATGTTCTGCTATGCGTTGGCTCACTCTTCGGTTAGTGCAGCCACATACATTGGACAAACTAACTATATATATATTCACCCTTATCCCCTTTTGTTTTTCTCTACCTTCAGGCACGAGTTTGACTCAGAACAAATACCCGACTTGACGAAGGACGTCTATATTCAGGATATACACTGTGTGGGTTCACTCTGCAAGCTTTATTTTCGAGAACTCCCCAATCCTCTGCTCACCTATCAGCTCTATGAGAAATTTTCGGTAAGATTATTACCAACCCCCTTCCTTTCCTTTTCTTATTATATGGGTACCATGAGTTGGGTTTCAGAGATTTCTTAAATTTCTCCTATGGGTAACGTGGGGAAATAAAAGCACACTTAAACAACGAGCGCTTCCCCCATATATCATTAGTGTACATGCTGTATAAAATATATATGAGAATCCATTCGTCATTCCAGTATATTATAGAAGAAGGAGTTTGGGATGGCATTGCTCTGGGGAGAAGAAGCTTTCAGCTCATTTAGAGTGGCAGTGAAATCAGTGGATAGATATTAAGTTATTGATTGATTGCGGACATTATAGGAAGAACACCATGTTATCTATTATGGTAACTAACCAACCACAGGTGGGTTCCTCCTGGTTCGGACCGGTTCATCTGAATCCAGTAACATCCTGGATCTGGTTCGGTTGGTGGTGGTCCATGGGCCACCAACATCTTTTTTTTTTTTTTACATTTTTAATTTTTTTTAAAAAAAATTCTTCTGAGCATGTGCAGAAGCTTGAGTTTCCACCACTGCCCATGCGGTCACCATCTTATTTTTGGCTCCTCCTCCCCTGTTCTGTCGGGCTCTCAGGCAGACTCCTCCCAAAAATTCACAGGTACAAGTTTCAGACACACATACGTTTAAAAATTCAAAACAATGTTCTTTATAATGAAAATTCACTTAAACTAAGCCCTCTTTTTGTATAGCAAAGAGCACTCGTCTCCAAACAAACTGGTAATTGGTACAAGTCCCTTATCAGTTCTGTGATACTTAGCTTGCAGCTGTGAGGCAATTCACAGTCCTTCTTCTTCCACAAAGTGAAACACACTTTGCTCTGGTTTAGTTTCAAAGCAGGCAGGGAAAAATCAGCACACAAAAGGTCAAACGCAGTAAAGCAGTCACGAAACACAATGATCAGATAATCCTCCTCAATGGCCAAACCTACAGGCTGCTATTTATGGCAACCTCACTAATGACCACAGCCCCACCCAACCACAGGTGGCCTCATTTTCTTTGATAATAATCTCTCAGTTGTTGCTGCCTATGCATCGCTCTCCGCATGCGTGGCTGTATCATTAACTCTTGTTCTGAATCCAAGGAGGAGCTAGATAATTGATCTTCTGAGCTGTCTGCCACACTCTCCTCCTCCCTGTCACTCATGTCTTCTTGGTCAGAGGAGCCTTCATCAGCAGATTCCACCGGGGGCAAAACAGGTCTGCAGCATGTGGATGTCTCCCCCACATCCACAGTCCTTGGGACAGGAGCTGGGACAGAGCTAACCACAACATCCCCTAGATTTTTTGGCACGGCACATGTGCCCACGAGCCATACTCCCTGTAGCCACCAATGCAGAGATTTGTTTCTTCATCCATGCGAGAAGCATCACAATTAAAACACGTTACGCAGAATTTAAAATATAAGATTTAAAAGATTACAAATGTGTAAAGTTTAAACAGACCCTGGCTAGAAACTAACAACTAGGATGAATTGACAATTCCAGCGTCAACTTAGCAACTAAACTACGGTTAGTTGACAATGCCAGTGTAGATTGAAGAGAGCTCAATTCAAATCCCAAGTGAATAATTCTCATTTGCCCGGGAGCATTGTGGGAAAATCTCCTATACCAGAGGTGTCCGATGTTATTAACTTTAAGACTTGTAGACTTCAACTCCCAGAATTCCCCAGTCAGCAGGGTTGCCAGGGCTGCCCTATACCTGTGATGGTGAACCTATGACATGCGTGCCACAGGTGGCATATGGAGCCATATCTGAGGGCACCTGTCAGCTCCAGTGGCATGTGTGTGCTGGCCAGCTGATTTTTGTCCTTTCAGAAGGTGGAGGGAGGCCGTTTGTGCCCTCCCCAGGCTTCAGGAAAGCCTCCAGATGGCGGAAAATGGGTCCAACAGGCCTTCTGGAAATTCAGAAATGAGGCTTGTTCAATGAAGCCTTTAGGGAGGCCAGCGCACATGCGCAAGGGTGCAGCAAGGGAGTTGTACGCGCATGCGCAGGAGGGAGGGCATTGCGTTATGGGTGTGAGCACGCCCGCCCTTTTGCCACCGAAGCGAAAAAAGGTTTGCCATCACTGTCCTATACACTCCTACATTGGAATTGGTATAGAATGCCAAAGTAATATGCAACATCCTGTGATTTAGGACAGTCAAAAGCGTAGATAGGCATTTATGGTTGGTCTGCATTGTGATTTTGAGGGTATTCCTCTGGAAGGAAAAAAAGAAACAAATGTGCTGGGCTGAAACTTTGGGATTTCCCCCCCTCTCCATTGCAGGATGCTGTGTCTGCCGCTACCGACGAAGAAAGGCTGGTGAAAATCCATGATGTCATCCAGCAGTTGCCACCACCGCACTACAGGTCTGCCTGCTTGGTTCTTGTGCAATTATTTCAGTTGTGTTTACCCGGACGGGGGATTATGTTATTTGAAACAGATTTTGTAGAACCCCGTGTCCTGTTTTCCCTGCAAACATAGTAGTATGCCTCCACTAACACCCATCTGTATCCACCCTGTTTTACAAGCAGTGTCCTTTTTGCCTTCCTCATTCCATGCACAGTTGTAAAATAATTATTTAAAGATTCTGAAATTCTTGGTCTGTTCAGCAGCTAAGCTGACTTTGCTTTGGCTAAAGTCGGACGTCTTCAAACTCAGCAACTTTGCTGGCTGGAGAATTCTGACAGTTGGAGTCTTAAAGTTTCTAGGTCTTGGGACCTCTGGCTAAAAGGCTAAGCAGAATCTTGCCTGGTTAGCATTTGGATGAGAAATTGCTAGGTAATGCGGGTTCTGAAGTAGGCTAGGGAGTTTTTTAAAAAAATCCTTAGGCTGTAAAGGTAGTCCTGGACTTGAGCCCCAAATGTTTTGTTGCTTAAGTAGACATTTGTTAAGTAAGCTGTAGGGAAAGCAAGTAGGATGCTTGGCTGCATAGCTAGAGGTATAACAAGCAGGAAGAGGGAGATTATGATCCCGCTATATAGAGTGCTGGTGAGACCACATTTGGAATACTGTGTTCAGTTTTGGAGACCTCACCTACAAAAAAGATATTGACAAAATTGAACGGGTCCAAAGACGGGCTACAAGAATGGTGGAAGGTCTTAAGCATAAAACGTATCAGGAAAGACTTCATGAACTCAATCTGTATAGTCTGGAGGACAGAAGGGAAAGGGGGGACATGATCGAAACATTTAAATATATTAAAGGGTTAAATAAGCTCCAGGAGGGAAGTGTTTTTAGTAGGAAAGTGAACACAAGAACAAGGGGACACAATCTGAAGTTAGTTGGGGGAAAGATCAAAAGCAACATGAGAAAATATTATTTTGCTGAAAGAGTAGTAGATCCTTGGAACAAATTTCCAGCAGTCACTGAATTTAAACATGCCTGGGAGAAACATAGATCCATCCTAAGATAAAATACAGGAAATAGTATATGGGCAGACTAGATGGACCATGAGGTCTTTTTCTGCCGTCAGTCTTCTATGTTTCTAAGCTTTGCCCTGTTTTGCAACATTTGCCACAGTTCTGAAGTCCGTCAACTTAACTTTGTAACTTTAACTGGTCACTAAATGAACTGTTGTAAGTTGAAGACTACTTACACGAAGAGCTGGCCCTGTCTGTCCTATAAGTTGCAGGTTTACTGGGGGATCCCTTCTTGCCTCTGTGAAATTAAGCAGCTGAGTGCGTATCTTAAACAGAGGGATAGAACCAGGATCATACCACTTTATAATGCCTTGGTTAAAGCCACGCTTAGTGAATCCAATTTTGGTCACCACAATGTGGAAAAGAGTAGAGAGAAGAGCAACAAAGATGGTTAGGGGACTGAAAGCTAAAATATATGAAGAACAGTTGCAGGAACTGTTAGGGAAAAGAAGGACTACAGGAGACATGAAAGTAATGTTCCAATATCTCAGGGGCTGCCCCTAAGAAGAAGGAGTCAAACTATCCTCCAAAGCACCTGAGGGCAGAACAAGAAGTAATGAGTGGAAACCTGTTTAGTTTAGAGCATGGTGAGATTTGAACTGGTGAACTATAGCCCGCAGTCAGCAGAAGCAGCTTGCAGTACTGCACTCTAACCACTGTGCCACCAAGGCTCATTAAGTTGCTTCTATCCTTGTTTAGGATAGAAGCAACTTAATGAGCCTTGGTGGCACAGTGGGTAGAGTGCAGTACTGCAAGCTGCTTCTACTGACTGCGGGCTATAGTTCACCAGTTCAAATCTCACCAGGCTCAAGGTGAACTCAACTGTCCATCCTTCCGAGGTGGGTAAAATGAGGACCCAGATTGTTTGGGATTATATTATTATTTATTATTATTATTATTATTATTGTTATTTATTAGATTTGTATGCCGCCCCTCTCCGTAGACTCGGGGCGGCTTACAGCAATGATAAAAACAATATGTAATGACAAATCTAATAGTTAAACTCTAAAATAACAATAATACATTTAAAAAGTCTAAAAAACAAGAAACCCCAATATATAAAAACCATACATACAGTCATATCATACACAGAAAACTACATAGGCAGGGGGAAATGTCTCAGTTCCCCCACGCTTGACGACAGAGGTGGGTTGTAAGGAGTTTACGAAAGGCAAGGAGGGTGGGGGCAATTCTAATCTCTGGAGGGAGCTGATTCCACAGGGTCGGAGCCGCCACAGAGAAGACTCTTCCTCTGAGTCCTGCCAAACGACATTGTTTAGTCGACGGGACCGGAGGAGACCAACTCTGTGGGACCTAACTGGTCGCTGGGATTCGTGCGGCAGAAGGCGGTCTCGTAGATACCCTGGTCCGGTGCCATATATGCTGACTCTGTAAACCACTTAGAGAGGGCTGTAAAGCATTGTAAAGTGGTATTAAGTGCTATTACTAACTTAGAACTAAGGAGAAATTTCCTGACAGTTAGGACAATTAATCCGTGGAACAGCTTGCCTCCAGAAGTTGTGAGTGCTTCATCACTAGAAGTTTTTAAGAGGATGTTGGATAACCATTTGTCTGAAGTGTAGTGTCAGGTTTTCTGCCTAAGCAGGGGGCTGGAGTGGAAGATCTCCAGGGTCCTTTCCCGCTCTGTTATTCTAGCATCCTGAAAGATGTACGATGACACGAGGTTGTCTTCGCTTTCTTTAGCTCAGTAACAAGACAAAGAACACCTCCGTGTCCTCTCTGCTGGTTCTTTATGAAGCGGGCCTGGGAGCACCGCGCAAAACCCAGCATGCCTTGTAGAAATATTAAAACTCCAGGGCACAAAAGGGGGAACAAATTTGAAGAAATTACGGGCTCTTATCTTGCCCTTCAGGCGGAATCGTCAATTAAAAATTTAATAGAATCGAAAAGGGCCAGAGACTCGGTGCATCGTAGCAAGAGATAGCAGACGTGCTGACGAGGCAGCAGGGAAGTCGGACAGCTCATCTCAGTACATTCCACATGAAGGATAAGATGCAAATGCTGGCAGAAGTGAGTCAGACGAGCGGTTTAGGGATCTGGAAAACATTTCCTTGCAGCCGGCTTGGAGTTCACGTTGCTGTTTGCGACATACAGTATGTGGGCATCCAGGAACGGAGGAAGGCCACGGCGTGGTTGTGGGGAATTTGAGGATTTAATCTTTGGATCAGATGTCTAACTCAGCGTGTCATAGGAACTGAAGAGGAAACCCATTTCGGGATGGAAAGAAATAGATCTTACTAAAGTCTAATTTTTAGCACGGTGAAGGCCACCTACCCTGTTTCCCCGATAGTAAGACACCCCCGATTGTAAGACGTATCGGGGGTTTCAGGGGGGTCGGCTAATATAAGCCGTACCCCGAAAGTAAGACATATGTCTTACTTTCGGGGAAACATGGGGGTATTGCCGCCTCCCTCTCATCTAGCTGCGCGCCGCCTCCTGCCCACGTCCGCACCGTCCCCCTCTCCATACGTCGCCGCGTCTGCCACCTCCCTCTGATCTTAATGAGCGCCGCCTCCTGCCCACTTCCGCGCCGCCCCCCCTCCATACGTCACCGCGTCTAAATGTTAATTTTATGGTTAAAACAAAAAATTCGACAATTTTTTTCCAATATAAGACATACCCCGAAAGTAAGACATAGTGGGGCTTTTGGGGATAAAAAGAAAGTAAGACACTGTCTTACTTTCGGGGAAACACGGTAGGACATTGAGGGTTGCTCCATCTGTTCCTGTACTAGCTCCTTTGCTTCTTACAGCTTTGTGGAATTAGAGGAGGCCTGGCAATTGTTATTTTCCTTGTCACATCCACATACCCATCGCTGTTTAGGACAAGTGTCTTCAACTGAGTAAAATGAGGACCCAGATTGTTGGGGGCAATAAGCTGACTCTGTAAACCCCTTAGAGAAGGCTGTAAAGCACTGTGTGGCAGTATATAAGAAAAGAGTAGAGATAGAGTAGGGATAGAATAGAATAGAATGAACTTAGGAAAGAATGAATAGAATAGAATGAACTTAGGAAAGAATGAATAGAATAAAAATCACTTTCTTTCTTTCTTTCTTTCTTTCTTTCTTTCTTTCTTCCTTTCTTCCTTTCTTCCTTCCTTTCTTTCTTCCTTTCCCCCTTCCTTCCTTCCTTCCTCCCTCCCTCCCTCCGAAATGTATAGTTCTTTAGCTAGAAATTGTGGTAGAGGCGCCCTCTAATGGTCATCAAAGATGACAATTGCTATTTAGAAAATAAGTCACCAGTAATGGAATCTCGTGGTGCCTATATAAACCTGGACTGCTGGAGACCTCTAGCACTATGTTGATCCATGTGGCATATATTTGTCTTCCTTTGATTTTGCAAGGAAGCAAAGAGTTGGCCATTTTTCAAAAAGCGAAATATTAGTTTGTTTAGGGCGCCTCATTTTGCTGATCATTTTTTTCCAATCCCCTTTAGCTTGGGTTTGTTTGTTTGGTTTGTTTGTTTGTTTGTTTTTTTAAAAAAACCTCTAGCATCATAGGCTGTTTTCTCTGAAATTCTTGCCTTTTTTTCCAGGACCCTGGAGTTCCTTATGAGGCATTTGTCACACCTTGCTGAATATTGTGCCATCACAAACATGCATACCAAGAACTTAGCCATAGTCTGGGCACCAAACCTATTAAGGTATCTATCGATTGCAGATATTGTAAGAAGCATGTGAATGTATTAGTCTATAGTAACCAACAATACGGAGATTTGTTTATTTGCGTTGAAAGCATCACAATTTTAAAAAGGCATGCTGCAGTAAATGACATAGAATTTAAACTATAAAATATAAGATTAAAATCTGTACAAGTTAAAACAGATTTTGCCCAGAAACTAGCAATGTTAATTACATTCCACAAGGTTTTCACAAATACGCTGATCAGCACACAAAGGGCAGGTATACATTTGTGTTGTTGTCTGCATGTCGCCACAATCGCAAAGGGCAGAAGCCACTGGATAGCTCTGTTTGTTCAGAGTGCCTCTGGCTCTTATTGTATGCATAGATTAAATCACATCTGTTGAACTGAGCCGTAGCCCATGACAGCTTACCCCTTTTAATAACGTTTATCAGGGAAGTTCTACCAGCACACTTTATGTTTAAAAAAACCTGTTGAAATCAAAATTGTTTTTGTATAATGTAAGTATAATATTTTATTTTTTATCAGAGGTTTTTTTTCCCCCCTGCAAGGAAAAAATTCAAAGAATTCACTGGGGAAATTGGCACTGATGGGGTAAAATGACTGATTTGTGTAGAAACAGCAGAGCAGTTTGGATTCTTAGTTAGAACCAAAAAGATAAGCCTTACCTGTTTTTTCTAGTACAGGGATCTCCAACCTTGGCATACAAATCTAATTATTATTATTATTATTATTATTATTAATAATTATTATTATTACTATTATTTAGGGGTAGTGATTTCTGACAGTCTCAAAATGGGTGAGCACTGTGGTCGGGCAGTAGGAAAAGCAAGTAGGATGCTTGGCTGCATAGCTGGAGGCATAACAAGCAGGAAGAGGGAGATTGTGATCCCCTTATATGGAGCGCTGGTGAGACCACATTTGGAATACTGTGTTCAGTTCTGGAGACCTCACCTACAAAAAGATATTGACAAAATTGAACGGGTCCAAAGACGGGCTACAAGAATGGTGGAAGGTCTTAAGCATAAAACGTATCAGGAAAGACTTCATGAACTCAATCTGTATAGTCTGGAGGACAGAAGGCAAAGGGGGGACATGATCAAAACATTTAAATATGTTAAAGGGTTAAATAAGGTTCAGGAGGGAAGTGTTTTTAATAGGAAAGTGAACACAAGAACAAGGGGACACAATCTGAAGTTAGTCGAGGGAAACATCAAAAGCAACATGAGAAAATATTATTTTACTGAAAGAGTAGTAGATCCTTGGAACAAACTTCCAGCAGACGTGGTTGGTAAATCCACAGTAACTGAATTTAAACATGCCTGGGATAAACATATATCCATTGTAAGATAAAATACAGGAAATAGTATAAGGACAGACTAGATGGACCATGAGGTCTTTTTCTGCCGTCAGTCTTCTATTTTTCTATGTTTCTAATAATAATAATAATAATAATAATAATAATAATAATAATAATAATAACAACAACAACAACAACAACAACAACAACAACTTCTTTAAGACTTGTGGACTTCAGCTCCCAGAATTTCTCAGCCAGCTTTACTCCCAGGTTCAGGGAGTTGAAGACCACAAGTCTTAAAAGTTGCCAAGGTCGGAGACCCCTGTACTAGAAAGAAACTTGGCTCGTCTCAGATGTTACACCATGACTTTGCCAGGAATTAACTCAGAGATAGGCTAAGCTTTATTCCCTGTTAGGAAAAACTGCCACAGATAATAAATTATCTCAGAAAAAATTATGAAGCCCTCTTTTGCAAGAAAAAAAATGAAAGATTCTTCAAAGATGAAAAGTCCAAATGCGGTAACTACTCTGCATTGTATTATGGAAGAGAGAATACACAAGCTGCATCCAGTTTTGGTCACCACAGTATAAAAAAGGTGTTGAGTGTCGAGAAGAGCAACCAGGATGATTAAGGGACTAAAACGTATGAAGAACGGTTGCAGGAAGTACGGTTGTATGAAGGACATATGGGGAGACATGATAGCAGTCTTCCAATATCACGGGCTGCCACAAAGAATAGGAAGTCAAGCTATTCTCCAAAGCACCTGAGGGTAGGACAAGAAGCAGTGGGTGGAAACTAAGCAAGGAGAGAAGCAACCTCGAAATAAGGAGGAATTTTGTGACAGTGAGAACCGTCAACCAATGGAGCAGACGTTGCCTTCAGAAGTTGTGGGAACTTCATCACTGGAGGCTTTCAAGAAGAGATTGGACTTCCATCTGTCATGGTGTAGGGTCTCCTGCTTGGGCAGGGCGGGAGAAGGGGTTGGACTAGAAGACCAAAAGGTCCTTCCAACTGTGTTAATATGTGTCTGTCTCTACAGCGCTGCGTGTGTAGACTTCACACTGCGACCCCTGTGCAAATATTTGTTCCTGTGAAAAAAGGGAAGGCGTTCCGTTGACTTGTGTGTGTGTGCACCAGGAACTGTTAGTGCTGGCTGGAACACTGGCTAACGTTTGCATTTTTTCCCCCTAGATCAAAACAAATAGAATCTGCTTGCTTCAGTGGAACAGCAGCATTTATGGAAGTGCGAATCCAATCGGTGGTTGTGGAATTCATCCTCAATCACGTGGACGTCCTTTTCAGCTCTAAACTCAGCTCTGTTATTCGAGAGAGTGCAGGTACGTATGTCCGGAAAAAACTAAAATGAACATTAAAAAGCGAAGGCAGAGCGGTGTCAAAAGTTTTCATTTCTCTGCTGGTCTGACCAAACTGAAACGCAACTTAATAATCCCAGCGACCGATTAAGTCCCACAGAGTCAGCCTTTTCCAGGTCCCGTCAACCAGACAATGTCGCTTGGCGGGGCTTAGGGGAAGAGTCTTCTCTGTGGGGGCCCCGGCATTCTGGAATCAGCTCCCCCAGAGATTTGCATTGCCCCCACCCTCCTTGACTTTCACAAGAGTCTCAAGACTCCCTTATATCGCCAAGTTTGGGGCAATTAGATCTAGAACCCCTGGCCAATAAATGTGATTTATGGCTGAATTGAATTGCTTGATTTTATTTACTTACCTACTTACTTACTTACTTACTTACTTACTTACTTACTTACTTACTTACTTACTTACATATTTATTAATTAGATTTGTATTTTAATATACAGTGGTACCTCTACTTAAGAACGCCTCTACTTAAGAACTTTTCTAGATAAGAACCGGGTGCTCAAGATTTTTTTGCCTCTACTTAAGAACCGTTTCTACTTAAGAACCCGAGCTGGGAAAAATCTCCCAGGAAATTTGAGAGCGGCACGAAGGCTCAGCCAGTTCCTCTTTAATCCCAGCCATCTCGGGTTTTTCTGGACTGCCAGAGGAGCCTTTCAGTGGCGCTTAAGGAGGCTTTGGCAGTTCAGAGCGAATGAAGCATTCTCCTTTCTCTGGGCGCTTGGAGAGGGGGAAAAACAGAGAAAAGAAATGCTCCCTTCGCTCTGGGCAGCGACTGTCCTCCTCCTCTTCTTCCTCCTCCTCCTCCCATCCAAATTCCGAGCTTTTATTACTTTCCCAATGGGTTTGCACGCATTATTTGCTTTTACCTTGATTCCCATGGAGAAAATTGCTTCTACTTACAAACGTTTCTACTTAAGAACCTGGTCACGGAACGAATTAAGTCCTTAAGTAGAGGTACCACTGTACTGGGGTTTTAGCTTATGTAGTTTTTTAATGAATTAGATTTGTTTTTTATTCACTGTTTTATATTGCATCCTGTGAGCTGCTCCGAGTCTTCAGAGAGGGGCGGCATACAAATCAATCAATCAATCAATCAATCAATCAATCAAATCCCGCAACAGAACGTGCACATGTGAGATTTTGGTGATTCTTTTGCTTCTGCACATGTGCAGAAGCGCGTCCCCTTGCAAGATTTTACTTCATGGGCATGCGCAGAAAAAACCAACACATTGTGCGCACGCCAGAGACCCAAAGCTGTGCATGCAGCTCAGTTTTGACTACCGGTGCGCTGTCATCTACCGTTCCAGTAGGAACCCACTACTGATGCAGAGATCTCTCAACTGTTGAGCATCCATTCCAAAAGCATTTTGCTATTCAAAGCTTTGTAATTCCACCATCACAATTGTAAAATATCTCAAAGGTGCCTTTTCCAAGAGGCAATTGGACTTTCTGGTTTTTCTTTGAAGATGTTTCACCTCTCATTCAAGAAGCTTCTTCCGCTCTGTGCAGAAGAAGCTCCTTGGATAAGAAGCCAAATGTCTTCAAAGAAAACCCAGAAAAAGCATATTTGGGACAACCATGTCCTAGATCAGTGTTTCCCAACCTTGGCAACTTGAAGCTATTTGGACTTCAATTCCCAGAATTCCCCAGCCAGCGAATGCTGGCTGGGGAATTCTGGGAGTTGAAGTCCAGATAGCTTCAAGTTGCCAAGGTTGGGAAACCCTGTCCTAGATAACTGAGAATCTCCATCGACAAAATACGTCTCCCCCCTCCCCTCAAGTTGGGGGAAAGAATGGAGTGAAATTATCTGGATCCATTTCAGTTTGAGTGACAGCAGCCGTCTCAGACTTCAGCAAACATTTCCCCGACTGTCACCATTCTGGCAAAGTTTGTAAGAAATCC
This sequence comes from Erythrolamprus reginae, assembly GCF_031021105.1. Lineage (NCBI taxonomy): Eukaryota > Metazoa > Chordata > Lepidosauria > Squamata > Dipsadidae > Erythrolamprus > Erythrolamprus reginae. Next base: position 24,296,060 of record NC_091961.1, on the reverse strand, counting down.
AACAAACCTTTTAGAACATCAGTTGCAAATGAACTCAGTTGGTGTTTAAACCATCCTTGTCTTCCCTGTAGAACAGACAAATATTGAATTTACATATTGCTCCTTTTTTTAAAAAAAAACATTACTTAAAAAAAACAAACCCTAAGGACATGAAATTGGGTGAGTTTTCACAAGACATTAAGTCCTTAGCAATGGCTAAAAAAGTCACAATGGTTGAATTCACACAACATACTAAAGCAAAACATAACAGATGTTTTGTGGATTGGCCTGATGTATATTCCAAACCTTTTCAGCACAGTTGCTATTACAAAGTAGTGTCTGCTTGTTTGATGCTAACTCTTGACTTGTTAATTACAGTGGAACCCCGACATAAGAGCTGCTCTACTTAAGAGCAACTCGAGATAAGAGCTGGGAGGGGAGAGATATTTTTGTTCTACTTACAAGCCCAAATTCGAGATACAAGCGCCAAGGAGCTGTCTCCTGAAGCCAAACGCTAACTTCCGCGTTCGGCTTCAGGAGACAGCTGCGAAGCGGCGCGCGTGTTTTAAAAGGTTGCAGCCGGCCTGGGGGGCTCGGGGGGGTGCTTGCAGCTTTCTTTCTTGCTCTTTTTCTTTCTCTCTTTTACCTTCCCTTCCTCTATTTCTTCTTTTCTTTCTCCTTCCCACCTTCTTCCCTCCCTCCCTCCCTTCACTCATTCCTCTCTTACTCTCCCCTTTCATAAGTTTCCTTGCTTCCTTCCTCTGTTCCTGTCCCTTCCCTCTTTCCTTCCTTCCTTCCCACCCTCCGTCCATTCATTCACCCATTCCTCTCTTGATCGCTTAAAGCCGGTCCCTGGTGCAAAAAGGGTTGGGGACCTCTGTCCTACAGGATTGGGTGGCAGAGAAGTTGAACATATGTAAATTTAAAAGTTTAAGAAAGTTTACAAGTTAAGTGAAAGAAACTTCATTATTCATTTATATGTACATGTACATTTATTCATTAAAAACATGTCTTTCTGCATAATTTAGACTAACTTTGTGAGTTTTTTGAGGTCTGGAACCAATTAAAATTATTTACATTAATTCCTATGGGGAAAAGTCGTTCAAGATAAGAGCTGCTCGACTTAAGAGCCCAGGTCCGGAACGAATTAAACTCGTATCTCGAGGTACCACTGTACTGTCTTCAAAATGTGGGAGGGGGGAAGTGCTAAATGAGGTGGAATTTCTCCTGTGAATGTTTTTTTTTTTTAAAGAAATTGTTTTTGAACTCACTGGGCTTTGCAGTATCTCTGCTAGAAGGTAGTCAGTAATTTTTAAGTGTTAAAAGCCATACACAATCTTAAAGCGATATTGTCTTAAATTTAAATTGGGAGTAAAATTTACCTACTTTTTTGGGGGTGGGGAAATAATATTTTGCAAAACATTTCGTACCAATGAAAAAACCCGTTAAGACCATTATGTAAAAAAAAGGAGAGAGTTCTTTTCAAGTATTTGAAGAGCCGGGGTGGCGCAGCAGGTAGAGTGCTGTACTGCAGGCCACTGAAGCTGACTGCAGATCTGCAGGTCAGCGGTTCAAATCTCATCACCAGCTCAAGGTTGACTCAGCCTTCCATCCTTCCAAGGTGGGTAAAATGAGGACCCAAATTGTGGGGGCAATATGCTGGCTCTGCTAAAAAGTGCTATTTATTTATCTCATTTTTTTATTTATTGGATTTGTATGCCGCCCCTCTCCGTAGACTCGGGGCGGCTAACAACAGTAATAAAAAACATCATGTAAATCCAATACTGAAAACAACTAAAAAACCCTTATTATAAAACTAAACATCCATACAAACAAACATACCATGCATAAATTGTAAAGGCCTAGGGGGACAGAATGTCTCAATTCCCCCATGCCTGACGGCAGAGGTGCGTTTTAAGGAGCTTACGAAAGGCAAGGAGGGTGGGGGCAATACTAATCTCTGGGAGGAGTTGATTCCAGAGGGCTGGGGCCGCCACAGAGAAGACTTTTCCCCTGGGCCCCACCAAGCGACATTGTTTTGTTGACGGGACCCGGAGAAGGCCCACTCTGTGGGACCTAACCGGTTGCTGGGATTTGTGCGGCAGAAGGCGGTCTCGTAGATATTGCTAACATGTTGTAAGCCGCCCTGAGTCTAAGGAGAAGGGCGGCATAAAAATCGAATAAATAAAATAAAATAAATAAATATTTATAGAGGTAAAATTATGCAAGTAAAAAAGAAAGCCATGAAGCAATATTGAGTCCTAAGTCCTATTGTGAAGTGAAGGAAAAATAATCCGATGCAATGTCCATTATGTTAAACCGAAACTTTTATTTATTTTTTCCTCGCCAGACTTCTTGCTAAAAGCATAATGTGTTTTGAAGATTCCCTGCTTAAGTCCTGCGATAAAGGAAATGTTGGCCTAGGATGTCTCTGATTCAGGAATCTCTTTCTTCACTGACTCTCGTAACTCACATCGTTCTCTCCCTGCTTTGCCTTCTGTTTCTGTGGCAGGTCACAGTTCCTTGTCGCGACCTAAATCTTTGCTGGTGTCCTCCCCCTCCACAAAGCTACTTACTTTAGAGGAGGCTCAGGCAAGGACTCAGGCTCAGATCAATTCTCCAGCCCCGACAGACAGCAAGTACATCGAAGTGGGCGAAGGACCTGCTGCTTTGCAGGGGAAGTTCCATACCATCATAGACTTCCCCTCTGAAAGGTAGAAGGATCTGTCTGTCTGTCGTCTGTCTGTGTGTCTAATCGCATTGTCCCACACTTACGTTTTTCCATGGTTACATTGGAACAGTTTTGGAATTGAAATAGAAACATAGAAGTCTGACGGCAGAAAAAGACCTCATGGTCCATCTAGTCTGCCCTTATACTATTTTCTGTATTTTATCTTAGGATGGATATATGTTTATCCCAGGCATGTTTAAATTCAGTTACTGTGGATTTATCTACCACGTCTGCTGGAAGTTTGTTCCAAGGATCTACTACTCTTTCAGTAAAATAATATTTTCTCATGTTGCTTTTGATCTTTCCCCCAACTAACTTCAGATTGTGTCCCCTTGTTCTTGTGTTCACTTTCCTATTAAAAACACTTCCCTCCTGAACCTTATTTAACCCTTTAATATATTTAAATGTTTCGATCATGTCCCCCCTTTTCCTTCTGTCCTCCAGACTGAAGGAAAAGGGGGGACATGATCGAAACATTCTTCATTCTCTCTCAGCACACGTCTATAAATACTGCTGGCCTGTATGAAAGGGCGAGAGCTTATAGCACGGGTAGGGAATCTTGGTTCTTTTATGACTTGTGGACTTCAACTCCCAGAATTCCTGAGCCAATCATGCTAGCACAGGAATTCTGGGAGTTAAGTCCACAAGTCATAGAAGAGCCAACGTTCCCTACCCCTGCCTTATAGCTTATCCATGTAAATGGTTAACGTTGGGGGCTAATTCCGAGGTGATGCAGTGGGTAGAATGCAGTACTGCAGGCCACTAAAACTGACTGCTAGATCTGCAGGTCAGCAGTTCAAATCTCATCACCGGCTCAAGGTTGACTCAGCCTTCCATCCTTCCGAGGTGAGTAAAACAAGGACCCGAATTGTGGAGGCAATAGGCTGGCTCTGTTAAAAAGTGCTCTTGCTAACATGTTGTAAGCCGCCTTGAATCTAAGGAGAAGGGTGGCATTAAAAAAATGGAATAAATAAATAAATAAACAAACCAACAAATAAATAATGTTGCTTTCAATGATGCATTCAATCATTTCCTCAACGCCAAATCTTTTCTCGCTGTAGAAAGAGGCCTCCCAGTAAGATGAAAAAATCCCCCGTTGGCAGCTGGCGCTCCTTCTTCAACCTGGGAAAGTCGTCCTCTCTTTCCAAACGGAAACTGCAGCGCAACCCAAGCGAGCCATCCGAAATGAAGGCTATTGCCCTGGCAGGTAAGGCCGCCCTGTATCCATGACAGCAAGAGACTGTGCTGCTTTATTCCACATGCACTGGAGGTTTTCTTCTAGAATTATTTAGCTTCATTTTAGTTTTAATTTACTTTATTGTCATTGCATTTTGTACAGTGAAATTAAATGCCATCTTCCGTGTACATTATTATTATTATTATTATTATTATTATTATTATTATTATTAATTAGATTTGTATGCCTCGGGGCGGCTTATAACTATGCAAATACAATACAAACACATCCTTCGCATTCTATACCCAGGATGGCGAACCTATGGCATGGGTGCCACAGGTGGCATGGAGAGCCATATCTGAAGGCACGTGAGGTGTTGCCTTATAATAATAATAATAATTTATTAGATTTGTATGCCACCCCTCTCCGAAGACTCGGGGCGGCTCACAACAACAATAAAGAACAATATTATAGTGAAACAAATCTAATATTAAAAAAGAAGCATCTAAACCCTATCATATTTAAAAACCAAACAGCACATACTTACCAAACATAAAATATAAAGAACCTGGGGGAAAGGTGTCTCAACTCCCCCATGCCTGGCGGTATAGGTGGGTCTTGAGTAGTTTACGAAAGACAAGGAGGGTGGGGGCAGTTCTAATCTCTGGGGGGAGTTGATTCCAGAGGGCCGCCGCCGCCACAGAGAAGGCTCTTCCCCGGGGGCCGGCCAAACGACATTGTTTAGTCGACAGGACCCGGAGAAGGCCAACTCTGTGGGACCTTATCGGTCGCTGGGATTTGTGCGGTAGCAGGCGGTTCCGGTGGTATTCTGGTCCAATGCCATGTAGAGCTTTAAAGGTCATAACCAACACTTTGAATTGTGACCGGAAACTGACCGGCAGCCAGTGCAGGCCACGGAGTGTTGTAGAAATGTGGGGGAATCTGGGAATCCCCACAATGGTTCTCGCGGCCGTGTTCTGCACGATCTAAAGTTTCTGAACACTTTTCAAAGGTAGCCCCATGTAGAGAGTGTTGTAGTAGTCGAACCTCGAAGTGATGAGGGCATGAGCGACTGTGAGCAATGACTCCCTGTCCAAATAGGGCCACAACTGGTGCACCAGGCAAACCTGGGCAAATGCCCTCCTCGCCACAGCCGAAAGATGATGTTATGTCAGCTCCAGACACATGTTCGCACTGGCCAGTTGATTTTTGGCCTTCTGGAGGGGGGGGGGCATTTTTGTCTTCTCCAGGCTTCAAGAGAGCCCCCTGAAGCCTGGGAAAGGTTAAAAATGGCACAACGGGCCTATTGAAAGTTCAGAAACCAACTTCCAGTAGGCTCATTAGACCCGTTTTTCACCATCCAGAGGCTCCAGTTGAGGTCTGTGTGCATGCATGAGGGGAAGCACAGGAAGTGCGGTTGTGTAAGCATGCGTGGGGGGGAAGGCATTGCATTAGGAGTGTGAGCACATGCATGCACACTATCACGGGCATGCACAACTTTTGGCACCCAAGCAACAAAAAAAAATTGCCATCACTGTTCTATACAATTGATTTGAAAACCCCGGATATCACATTAATATTGCACTATACCAGTGTTGACGAACATTTTAGACAAAGGTGACAAAACGGGAGCATGCGCGCATGGGTGGAGGAGGGACGGAAACCAGAAGGGCAGCTCCCTGGTGCTCCTGAAAAAGCACCTTTGCAGATGAGTGATCTTAAAATTCCTAGAATTTCCAACCAGCATGGCATAGCATAGCTGGCTGTGGAATTCCGGGAGTTGAAATTATTATTATTAATTATTTTAATTATTTATTAAATTTGTATGCCACCCCTCTCCGTAGACTCGGGACGGCTCACAACAGTAATAGAAAAAAACAAATCTAATAATTAAAACTAAAAACCCATAATTTAAGAAAACATACACACAACATACCATACATAAACAGGAAGAGCCTTCTCTGTGGCGGCTCCGACCCTCTGGAACCAGCTCCCCCCTGAGATTAGGATTGCCCCCACCCTCCTTGCCTTTCGCAAACTCCTTAAAACCCACCTCTGCCGTCAGGCATGGGGGAACTGAAACATCTCCCCCTTGCCCATGTTGTTTTGGTGTTAGATTGGCTGTATGCGTGTTTTTAATATTCTGGGGTTGTTTTTTATGAATGTTTTAATTTAAAATTGTAATTGGATTGGTGGGTATTGGATTTGTTATTATGTATTGTTTTTTACCTTGTTGTGAGCCGCCCCGAGTTTGCGGAGAGGGGCGGCATATAAATCCAATAAATCTAATCTAATCTAATCTATAGGCCTGGGGAAGTTATCTCAGTTCCCCCATGCCTGACGGCAGAGGTGGGTTTTAAGGAGCGTACGAAAGGCCATTCACCTCCAAGTTACCAAGGTTGAGAAGTACCTGAGTTACACTAACCCCTTTTCATCTCTGGAGATGTATGGTTATATTCTAAATATATTCCATTGTTTTGTTTCTGACTGATCAGGAGGAAGAGGAGACAGTGGAACCCTGCGCTCCGCCAAGAGTGAAGAGTCTCTTTCCTCTTTGCATGCAATAGATGGCAAGTTGGCTTTTACTTGTATTGTCCTAAGAGCTTCTTCTAGAGACAGCAAATGCATACTTCAGCAAATATCATATCTATAAAGCCATGATCCTAAGACTCGTGGACTTCAACTCCTAGAAGCTGGGAGTAAAGGTGGCTGAGTAATTCTGGGAGCTGAAGTCCACAAGTCTTAAAGTTGCCAAGTTTGAAGACCTCTGCTATAAAGAATTGACCTTTGCTATAAAGAATGTCTCAGGAGGCTTGTTTATGTCTGCATTGGGTGATGAAACCTGTGCATTTTGCTCCTTAATAAGTCATTTTTTTAATCACCACCTTTTTTGCTGCAATTTGAGGGAAAAAGAATCTTTCCATATACACAAAAACTTTGAAAGATTCTTCCTTATTTCCCAGTTCTAGTAGGAAAAACAAAACTCTTAAGATGTTAATACAGATGCGGGGAGTTGCATAAACTTCTTGTACCAGACTTTAAGAACATTCTGTATCTGAACTACAAAGTCCCCATATCAAGACAAGAATGGCCAAAATCTGAAAATGACGTTTATCACAGCACAATACTTAAGCAAAATGATTCGATTGAAATTGGCATATTTGGGGCTGACTGGGGTAGATTGTAAGGGTGACGCCGAAATATATTTTAACCATATTTTATTTATATATTAAATTATCATATTTTAGTCCGATTTCATTTTAAACCATATTTTATTCCAATTTCATTTTAAATCATATTTTATTCCAATTTCGTTTTAAATTGTTTTTATCAGATTTTAGTAATAAGTTGTGTCTGGAACTCTGCACGTTGATATGGCCCAAGGGCTAATCAATAAAGTAAGCTCTTCAAAACAAAACCCCCCCCAAAAAAACCCCCCAACTACCCACTAAACTACAAAGACTTGGAAGAAAATATATCCCTTTTTTTGTTTTACAGAAAACCAAAGAGCAAATGGTCATTTTACACAAGGAGATCCTTTACATAACTGGGCAAAGTTCTAATGACCTTCTTTCCTCTTTCTTTCTTTGCCAGGTGAGTCTAAACTGTTTCGACCCCGAAGGCCAAGGTCAAGCAGCGATGCTTTATCGGTTTCGTTTAACGGGGAATTGTTGGGGAACATGAATCGCTGCAATTCTTACGACAATCTACCCCAGGACCAAGAAAGCGACGGCGACGAGGGGCATCTACAGGTCCCTGCCCTCATTTCTCCCAGGTCGGCAGAAGACGTTGACCTGAGCCCGCCGGAGATTGGGGTGGCTAGCTTGGATTTCGACCCGATGTCCTTTCAGTGCAGCCCACCCAAAGCGGAATCCGAGTGTCTCGACAGCAGCACCTCTCTGCTGGAGTCCGTGGACTACACCAAGGATAAGCCCAGCCTCTTTAAGAAAGAGCTCGACTCGGGCAGCCAATCTCACATGCCCTGCAGTGCCACCAGCTCGGAGCCGGTTTCTCCTTATCAAGAGAAAAACCCAAGTCCCTTCTTCACCCTGGACTTGAGCCCATCTGAAGAGAGGCCACCAAAACTCCTGTCTTTCTCCGAGAAGCTGACTTGTGCCTATTCTCCCAAGTCGGGCCAAAAGCCAGTGAAGTCTCCACCGCTCGCGGCATTGGAGCCCATTCCTTATATTGTCCACAACCGGATGCCAGACGTGGTTACTGGAGGCGCGTCCGAAAGCATCAGCCCTTTGGATTGGGCTAAAAAAAACGCGGACGGCAACGAAGCGTCAAGCATGTCCCTGTCCCAGCTCATGGTATCACCTCTGAGAAGCAGTGAAAGTAGACGTGGTGAAGAACCCCAGCAGGAACTCCAGAATGCGGGAGAGACCAAGAAAGCAGAGCTTCAAGAAGAGGTGGAACCACTTACGCACAGCAGCGGCCAGAGTAAGCCTGTACCTTCTGGACTAACACAGCCAGGTACAGTCTGTTTTCCTCCATTTTTTCTTTAAATTCACAAGCCGCCAAGCTCTCGCTTCTCTGCACGCCTTTAAAAAGAGGGGGAAACACTGGTAATAATGATAAAAGTAATAAGTAATAAGTAATAACAAAGTATGTGTCTTCCAAGAGCCTATAGATGCTGCTTGGGTCCTGATAGCGAACATTTAAAGAACCTAAGCTTCTCTGCAGCTTTCTTGTATCACACACACACACACAAAACCCAACCCTGTGAATATTTTATATAGCCCTGTCTTTTTTCACTTTTTTCATAAAACACGAGACGATCTCTTCCGATCAGAATGCTTCCTGATAAAACTTTATATAGAGATAGATATATTTTAACTAACCATAGAAATAAGTAAGTTGGGCTGCGCTCGAAGAAGAGACCTTTTCCACCCGTGATTAAGTTGCGCGAAATATCCCATCAAACAAATCTGGCATTTTTCTTTCTGCACTCTGCCTACTGCTTAAATCTTTACGAGTGACTGCAACGGGAACTTGTAGACAATCTCTTGCGCTTTTTTTTTTCTCTCACACCAAACTGCTATCCCTGTTTTTGCATGCATGAGAGAAGACTCACTTTGTCACGCCGAGGAGTTGCCACTGTGAAATGTTGGACTATTTTTTTAAAAAATAATGATCTATAGGAATTTGCTCACTCTCCTTAAACGGGATAAAGTAAACCATTCTCGCTTTGTTTTGTTTCTACTCTTCTTCCCACTAGGAGCCGCTGCCCTTGCCACCCCCCAGGATTCTGCTCCAGTCAATTCTGTTTCTGTTGTCCCTCCTCCACCTCCGAAAAATGCCGCCCGCATCCTGGCTCTTGCCCTGGCCGAATCGGCCCAACAGGCTTCCGCTCAGTCTCAGAAGAAACCAGACATTTATTCAGACTGTAACAGCTGTGGGAAAAGCGAGAGTGCGGGAACCCTAGAAAAAGTCCACCCGTATCCTGGCTCTGCTTCGGAAATGCTCCAGTTCTATGCCACACTGCCAGAAAACCCGCTAAGTTTTCAGATGGTTGGGGATCTTCAGAGAAGCGCGTTGTTGCCCTTAGTTCAGGGCCCCCAAAGCAGTGGCGCGCCTGAAGGCGACAGCCATCTCCACGTCGTCACGTCTGACCATCGGGACCACTCCGCTTTCTCTAACAACATGGCAGGAGACCTTCACAGTGGTACTAACATGGGCTGGGACCACTCCCACTTCTATCCCTGCACAGTGGGAGACACCCATCTTCTCATTCAATCTTTTGTCTCAGAAGATCAGAGTCACCTGCATTCCTGCCCTGGACGAACCGTTCAGGCCGAGTCATCTACAGCGGAGACAACGCTAGAAAGTCCCCCACTCCGTGCTGGTGTCTCATTGGATAAGAACCCAATCCAAGCCGCCAAGATTCTTCTTCCCATCTGTAAAGCGGAGGACAGGCTCTCTTCTTTTCCTTCCATCCCTCCTGGGGAGAAAAACATCCCCGCAGACGTGGCCTGTGTAATGAAGGGCCACCCAGCAGCTTCCAAACCTAATACTGGCATGTCCAGGCAGAACGTCCCGTCTCAGCCTTCTACAGCCACCAGCAACATTACATGGGGGGAAGTAGCTCTTCCCGCTGGAAGCCACCAAGTTCTACCTATGAGACCAGGGGACCAGCCGGCCGTGGGACAGACGCCTCCCAAGAAGCCTCCAGGAGGCTTCAGTCAGGTAAATCTTAAGTAATTTTTTAAAAATAGTTTATTGAGTATAAATAGTTTAAAAAGTGGGGGGGGGGAGAGATGGGAGGAAGGGAAAAAGGGGAGGGGTATACAATAAGGGAAAATCTTGTATTATACATAATATGATATACAGTGATACCTCATCTTACAAACGCCTCGTCATACAAACTTTTCGAGATACAAACCCAGGGTTTAAGATTTTTTTGCCTCTTCTTACAAACTATTTTCACCTTACAAACCTACTGCCGCCGCTGGGATGCCCCCCCTCCGGACTTCCGTTGCCAGCGAAGCACCCGTTTTTTGTGCTGCTGGGATTCCCCTGAGGCTCCCCTCCATGGGAAACCCCACCTCCAGACTTCTATGTTTTTGTGATGCTGCAGGGGAATCTGGCAACAGAAATCCGGAGGTGGGGTTTCCCATGGAGGGGAGCCTCAGGGGAATCCCAGCAGCGCAAAAACGGGCACGTCGGCTGGCAAAAGGGGTGAATTTTGGGCTTGCACGCATTAATTGCTTTTCCATTGATTCCAAACTTTTCACCTTAAGAACCTCGTCCCGGAACCAATTAAGTTTGTAAGACAAGGTATCACTGTATATCAACACATTATAACAGCAGTTATATATATTTGTACATAACAGATTGAGAAGTAAGTATACAAATTGTAAGGTAAGTAGGTAAAATCATGAGAGAAGAAAGAAGAAAGAGGAAAAAAGAGGAAAGAGTTAGAAGTTTAGGAAAGGTGGTGAAAGGAGGGGGGAGAGGGGTGTCTGCAACATGGCGGGCATTTTCGAAGTGTACGACTTTGTGGACTAAAGGGGTGGTGGGTGCATATGATAAAAATAAGAAATCAAATATAGAATTGTGATTATAAGTTTTAGTATTTCTGTAGAATTGTAGATGTTTTGTTATTTTGAAATAGTTTGAAGAGTTATGTTACAAAAGTCTGTATTCACATTCAGGTTTTAGTCGGTATTTAGTCGTATTCTGTTGTTATTTGTTTTCAATTGGAGCGTGGGAAGGTGAGCAAGATTTTTTTTTTTTTTTGAGAAAATTGTGAAGTATTTTTTTTTGTTAACCATTAAATCTTAAGTAATTTAATTTATTTAATTTATTTGACATCTATGCGGCCCAATTCCATTGGGACTCGGTGGCTTACAACAATAAATAGTACATGCAATAAACAAGTCGAATAATTAGTAATAAGAACAGGAAAACCCATAATAAACTCTAAATCACATATATACACAAACAGTTGCAAATCGGATGTGACAATCACAAACCCCAGGCCTGCAGGCAAAGCTAGGTGTTCACAGCCTTTCGGAAGGATAGCAGGGTGTGAGCAGTACGGACATCAGGGGATAGTTGGTTCCATAATGTCGGGGCAGGCACAGAGAAGGCTCTCCCCCATGGACCTGTCAACTTGGATTGTTTAGTCGACGGGACCTGGAGGAGGCCAACTCCTTGTGACCTGATTGGTCTCTGGGAAGTACAGTGGTACCTCATCATACGAACTTAATTGGTTCCAGGAGGAGGTTCGTAAGGTGAAAAGTCCGTAAGACGAAACAATGTTTCCCATAGGAATCAATGTAAAAGCAAATAATGCGTGCAAATCCTTCAGGAAAATCCCAAACTTTAGAAGGGAGGCGAACAGAGGGCAGGGAGGAGCAGCTAAAGGGGGCGGGTGGAAGAAGCAAGGCTAGGCTAAAGGGTGAGTGGGAAGGAAGAAAGGCAAGGGGGGCGCCCCTCCCTTTTCTTTCTTCAAAAGACACCGTTTCAGTGCCTTTGCAAGCATGCAAAATCTTTACTCCTCCAAGCTGCCCCTCCCTTTTCTTTCTTAAACAGACACCGTTTCAGTGCCTTTGCAAGCATGCAAAATCTTTACTCCTCCAAGCTGCCCCTCCCTTTTCTTTCTTAAACAGACACCATTTCAGTGCCTTTGCAAGCATGCAAAATCTTTACTCCTCCAAGCTGCCCCTCCCTTTTCTTTCTTCAAAAGACACCGTTTCAGTGCCTTTGCAAGCATGCAAAATCTTTACTCCTCCAAGCTGCCCCTCCCTTTTCTTTCTTCAAAAAAGGGGGGGAAAAGAAACCCCTTCATCCCAGCAGCAGCTGCTTGGGTTCGTAAGGTGAAAATAGTTCGGAAGAAGAGGCAAAAAAATCTTAAACACCGGGTTCGTATCTTGAAAAGTTTGTTAGAAGAGGCGTTCGTAAGATGAGGTACCACTGTATATGGCAGAAGATGGTCTCGTAAATAGACTGGTCCTAGTAGGCGCCATGCTCCATTCTCTCTGCCCAAGGGAAAATTTCTGGCCAAAACACCCATGACCTCTCCTTGGGTGGGCTGCTAGCCGAAACTCCTAACTGGGTTCACCTCCGCAGCTCTGGATGTATCGTGAGTTTGAGCGGAATTATGCTTCTGCGCCTGGGCGCACCTGCATCTCTGTCCGCGGTTTTGCTACCTGCACAGGCGCAGAAGCATAATTCCGCTCAAACTCACAGTACCTCCAGAGCCGCGGAGGGGAGCACAATTAGGCATTCCGGCTAGCAGCCCACCCCTGCCTCTGTTCTACCCCTATCTCTCCGCTTCAGTTTATTTGATTTTTTAAAAACTTATTTATTTTATTTATTTATTATTTAGATTTGTATGCCGCCCCTCTCCGAAGACTCGGGGCGGCTCACAGCAAAATATAACAAATCGTAACAAATCCAAATAAATTTAAAATATTTAAAAAGTTTAAAAAGAACCCCATTTACTAACAAGCACACACACAAACATACCATGCATAAATTGTACATGCCCGGGGGAGGTGTTTCAGTTCCCCCATGCCTGACGGCAAAGGTGGGTTTTAAGGAGTTTACGGAAGGCAGGGAGAGTAGGGGCAGTTCTAATCTCTGGGGGGAGTTGGTTCCAGAGAGTCGGGGCCGCCACAGGGAAGGCTCTTCCCCTGGGGCCCACCAACCGACATTGTTTAGTTGACGGGACCCGGAGAAGGCTTCCCTTTTCTATTTTAATTAACTGTTTTTCTTCTGCCCACATTTCTTAAGGCGAGCATAGGTGCCTGAGCTTTTTTCCAGGGTTTCTTAGTTGATCCCGTGAGAAATGGAACATTTGAGACTTCAATTGCCAATTTCTCCTAAGCAAATGATTCTTAGCAAGATGCTGTGACATTTCAGTTTCCATCGGATGAAGTTTAGGGTTGTCATAACAACCTGTAGCACTAAATTAAGTGTCGCAGTAGGTGGTGCTATTCTGACACACATTGGCTAGCTACAGTAAGATGGTTCATAAGCAACTATTGTTGTTTTCAGCAGGGATGTTCTTTGGATCAAACCATCCTATTGGCCAAACTATCCTATTGGCCATTTGGTCCCATTTTCTTTAATGACATGACAGTAGTAATTTCGTATTAATTAATGGAGGACATTTGAACATTGCTAAAGATTTGGATTTTAAAATTCTCCCACCTAGAGACATGGAAGGTATTATATCTGGGCCCCGAGTCTCTGGAGAGGGGCGGCATACAAATCCTATCTATCTATCTATCTATCTATCTATCTATCTATCTATCTATCTATCTATCTATCTATCTATCTATCTATCTATCTATCTATCTATATACCTACCTACCTACCTACCCACCCACCCACCCACCCACCTACCTACTTACCTTATCTATCTATCTATCTATCTATCTATCTATCTATCTATCTATCTATCTATCTATCTATCTATCTATCTATCTATCTATATACCTACCTACCTACCTACCTACCCACCCACCCACCCACCTACCTACCTACTTACCTTATCTATCTATCTATCTATCTATCTATCTATCTATCTATCTATCTATCTATCTATCTATCTATCTATCTATCTATGCCTGTACAATATTGTTTTATCGCTTGTTGTGAGCCGCCCCGAGTCTTCGGAGAGGGGCGGCATACAAATCTAATAAATTATTATTATTATTATTATCTATCTATCTATCTATCTATCTATCTATCTATCTATCTATCTATCTATCTATCTATCTATCTATCTATATACCTACCTACCTACCTACCCACCCACCCACCCACCCACCTACCTACCTACTTACCTTATCTATCTATCTATCTATCTATCTATCTATCTATCTATCTATCTATCTATCTATCTATCTATCTATCTATCTATCTATCTATCTATGCCTGTACAATATTGTTTTATCGCTTGTTGTGAGCCGCCCCGAGTCTTCGGAGAGGGGCGGCATACAAATCTAATAAATTATTATTATTATTATTATCTATCTATCTATCTATCTATCTATCTATCTATCTATCTATCTATCTATCTATCTATCTCAGCTGAAGACTTGAAAAAGGCCTACATTTCTATAAAGTCCACCCATATTTGAAGTGTTAATTCGTAGAAATGGCTTTACATCTTTCATTACATTTCCTGTTGAGGTGATGTGAATGAAAATTTCATTGATGTCTTATTTATTTATTTTATTTATTTATTGGTTATACTTATATGCTGCCCAACTCCTGAAAGACTCTGGTCGGCTTCCAACAGGTTAAAAAAAATATCATAAAAGCAACATAAAAACATTTATTAAAAACCTTACTAAAACATATATACTGTCACTTTCATGGCCAGGTCTAGATTTCATTTGATCAATGGCCCCAGACCTGCTGGAAAAGTTAGATCTCTGGAGGCAGTTAGTTCCATAGAGCCGGAGCCGCCACAGAGAAGGCCCTTCCCTGCGGGCCCACCAGCCAACATTGTTTGGCTGATGGGACCCGGAGAAGGCCGACTCCGTGGCTCTTATTGGTCGCTGGGAGGTATGTCTACGGAGAGGGGCGGCATACAAATCTAATAAATAAATAAAGAGAGAGAGAGAGAGAGAGAAATGAATAAATAAAATAATAATAATAATAATAATAATAATAATAATAATAATAATAATAATAATAATGTGTCAGAAGGCGGTCTTGACTGCGAATAAATCACCTGCCATCAAAATTTGTAGCTTTTCCCTCTGCAAAAGTTCTGTTGAGTTGCTAGCTTAAAAAACTACTTTGGTTTTTAAGTGAAGTCTGTATTCATCTCCGCAACCATTTTGGGATTTATAACTAATCTTTGTGCTTTCTTCTATCAGGTACAAGGAGAGACGATTCCAGACAAATTGCTGGAACCTAGAATAGCTGAGCCAGCTCCTGCCTTGGGTGCTGAGGCCAATGCTACAATCCAATGCACATCAGCCACCCCAGTGGCTCTGTTTCACCAGGGACATTTGGAGAAACCCCGAGAAAATGCCAGGGCTCCACCTTTACAGATGAGGTCCGAATCGGTCCCAGCTCAATCGTCGTACCCTTTCATGCCTCCAATACCGCCTGTGAGGACAATGGAGAGCAAACTTGCAGCCGCCATGCATTCCAACAGCACCGATACGATAAACCCTGCCAATTTCCATGCTTTTATGGCTTCTTCCTCGTTGCCACTGTCAGCAGAGGATGTGTTGGTAACCGCCACCTTGTCTAAACAAGCATCCCTTCCGGCGGCCTATTTCCTTCCCTCCAAGTCAGAAAGCATGCCGGAGCCTCCAGCGCATCCTCAGCCCTCGTCGGCTCATCAATACAGGGCTGAAAATAGCCAGCCCCACCTTTTCCACAGCAAGTCTGAGCAGCATCCAGGCTATCCTTCTCTGGCGGAGACCCCGCCTTCCTTGGGGTCCCGATATAATGCGTACGCCAGTCAAGGAAAGAGCTCATACGTTCATTACGCCAAGCCTCGCAGCCGGGTCGAATACCTGTCTTCCCTAAGCCCAACGATGAGGAGCAGCAGCTGTACGGAGGAGGCCCCACCCTACCCCACCATCCGGAGGGTGCATTCTCTGCACGTGTCCACCCCCTCCGCCATCCGATCGGTTCCCATCTCCCGCACTGAGGTGCCTCCTGACGACGACCCTCTTTACTGCCCTAGACCCGTCCTCCAGTACAAGCCGTACCAGTCCCATGGCGATTATCACGTCACTCAGTTGCAACCTTATTTTGAGAACGGCCGGGTTCATTACCGATACAGCCCTTACTCAAGTTCCTCCAGCGTTTCTTGTTATACCGCGGGCGAGGGTGGATTTTACGACTTGGACCCTTACGGTACAGTGAGGTTGAGGCAGTTCCATCCTCTTCCAGGCAAAGATTTTCCATCCTACTCCAAGTTACCGACCAAGAACCTCTATCGCTGTCCTGGTTTACCACCCTACTCTCGGGGAGGCCTTCCTGGGCACCTAGCAGGCAAAGAGCATAGCTTCATTAGCAGAGATGTGCCGCCCGCCCCTGACGTCAAACCCATGTACGTCTCTTGGGACTTAGAAGATATGGAGAAATACTGCATGCAGTCCATCCGCCGAGAGAGCCGTGCCCGTCAGAAAGTCAAGGGGCCGGTCATGTCCCAGTACGACAATGTAAGCCCTTTGTTGCAAGAGGAGGTACGGACCACGGACATTGTTCACTTGCGTAGCAAATCTGATCCTGGGAAAACTGGACTCCTCACTGTTGCCGACGGGAAAGAAGTGAGATACCTAAGCAAGGGAGGGGCACCCGAGGTAGACGAACGCTACTACGGACACCAGCCAGAACCGGACGTCGACAGGGCCCATTATCGCGGAGGTTATGGGAACGGACAGTCAGAGAAACCTCTGCTCCCTCAGAAGCAAAGCAGTCTCAGGAGCAGAAAACCGCCCGACGTCGGTTGTAATTCCATTGAGCACAGAATGCACCTTGCACACGAAGCAGCCCACAGGCAGCCGCCGGAGGCTAAAAACACACCTCCCTACCCGGATTACCGACCAAAGGGCCACCCGTCGGAACCCACAGAAACCCTGACGTATCAGCACTCGGGTGGGAAATACATCCCAGCCAACCATGACGTGTTGAGACTGAACCACAAAGAGGTGAAGTTGGCCGAGGACGGAGAACGGGCTCGATCGCGACACCCGGCTGCTCCGGCGGAAAAGCACTCCAGAGACTGCTATAAAGAGAGCGAGCACTACGGGCAGCCTCCAGGCCCCCCGCCAAAGCCGGAACGGAGCCACAGCCTCCGGTTCCAGCACTCCGAGAGCACACAGCGGGATGCCAGTCTCCTATACCCATACCAAACCCTTGGCAAACGCCAAAGTACGACGACTGTGGTATCCCAGTATGATAATTTGGATGATTACCATACCATGCCTCAGCACCAAAGAGGGGGTTACTCTGGAGGAGGAGGGGGAGTTGCACCCTCTTTTCCTCATCCACATAGTAGGACTTACGCCACCGCTTTGGGCCAAGGGGCGTTCCTACCATCTGAGCTTTGCCTTCAGAGGCCAGAGACGGAAGTCCATGCAGAGTGAGCTGTGGGGGGGCCAAAGGGATAGAGTGTTAGCAGCCTCTGCTGGACAGTGGACTGGTTTATTTTTTCAACGATGCACAAACATGCACACGAACACACAGAAGCAACTCCTTCCATTTAGCCCCGTTGCGTTTCTGCTCTGTCCAGTCCTCATTGGCCGCTCATAGGGACTTTTTATTTTTAGAAAACAACCAAGCAAACACTAAATGTATAGTTTTATCCCGTCGTCTAAAATGTAGCTTGCAGCAATCACACAAGCAGGGGTTTTTTTTATTTTTTATTTTTTTATTTTGTTAAACTTGAAGACGCAACCGGTCTCCAGAAAAGAGCATTAAGGTTGAAGAGAGAGACAAGGTCGCACTGTGAATGATGCTCAGTTTCCATAGATTTCAACTCATGGCGTTTCCTTTAGCGGTCGCTGTCCTTCTGAAGCCACACGCATGATGTACTTACATATAGGCTAACACAGACGCTTCTCCTCCAGGCAAAAGTCCCTTCTACATGCTCATTTAGAGGAAGTTTTATGGAATGCCAAGCTTTCGTCAATATTTCAACTTGGTCCTTTCAGGTTTTTATGCCCCAGATTCTAGGGAGGGAGAAGAAAAATGGTTTTGCATAGTGTGTTATTTCTCCCTTTAGTTATACCACCACTTTTTATAACTTTTTTCACCGTCAATTTTGCTTTCCATGTTTGCCAGTCACATATTGGGCGACTTAGGTATTGATAAGAAGGTATCGGTGAGGTCTCCAGCATGTTACCTGGTCTATTTCCCCATGAAGAAATCTATAAGAAGCTGCTTCATATATTTGAGAAGTGAGGGGAGGGTGGGAAGGGGACCACTCATACGTTATAAGCAGAGCTCTGCTTTGCCAGGCCTACAGGCAGGCGGTGCCTCCTACTTTAATCTCATAAAGGGAAGAATCTTCCTGAACATCTTTTCCGTAGCATGCGGTGTGTCTTGCAAAAGCTTCCGAGCAACAGAATATCCAGGGATTTTCCTCTTGAGCGAGAGCCATTGAAAAACACGAGGCTGGGTTCCTTTCCCTCACTCATGGCTACAAGAAAATCGTGATGCGTTTCATCGTCTTAACACTGGAAATTTATTTCAACATTATTAAGTAGCCTTGTGCTTAGCCTAACCAACAGTGGTCTAGATCAGGAGCTCTACAAACCTTGGCAACTTTTAAGACTTGTGGACTTCAACCCAGAATTGAGGAATTCTAGGAGTCGAACTCCACAAGTCCTAACGTTGCCAAGGTTGGAGACCCCCTGATCTAGAAAACAATTCCGTATTTCTTTCTGATTGCTCAGTTGGTGCTGCTGATCAGCTGATCCTGATAATTTCATTATTATGAAGTGAGGAGGGTACTCTGGGCGTAGGCAAAGTCCAATTGCTTTGATGGGAGGGACAGTAAATGTAGTGTTATAGGATAGTGATGGGTTCCCTTAGTATTAACTTGGACACTACAACTTCCAGCAGTCCCAGCCAACATGATATTGGTAGCAGGCGATGGAAAATGGTGTTCTGGCAAAAAAGTGGGGGTGATGGGGGCTCCCAAGTCCCATACTTCCCCCATAGTGTAAGGAAGGCCCGTGTGCAGTAGATGCCCTGTGGGTACACAATCGTCCCTCGCTTTTTACATTTTTATTATAAGATGCCCGTTGAAAGGGGAAACTGTATTGAATTGCTTTTCCGGAAAAGCGATAAATAGGGTGCAGCTCTTAATCCTAGCATCCTTGTCAGAATTGGACTGCCAGAAGGATCTTGGGTTTTTATGCCGCCTTAGACTAGCTCAAACAACACGTCAGTGCTCCACGACAAAAGTTTTCCAAAGTGGGCCGAGTCTATCCCAGGAATCAAGTGCTTTCTTCTTTTAGGTCACCACAACAATGTAAAGCTAGAATAAGGCCCATGGGATGGAAGCATCTGTGCCATTGCTCTTGTCTTTGTTACAGCACCATGGATGGGCATTAACTCTGAATACTACCTACGTCAGGTTTTTCCCTTGGGCAACATCAGGTATCTTACAAGGAGAACAGAAAATTCTCAAAACCAGCAAACTCAGTTATTCAGATTGTCCCCTGGCTACAGCCAGATCACATCCTTTTTGGTTATTCCGATGCATATTTCTTTTGAAGTTCTGATTGTCTTCAGTGCAGATTTAGTGATTAGAAAATTCACTGTGATTTAAGATTACATCTATTTTGTCCGTCCCCCCCTTTAAAAAAACACCCCTATTTCTGTTTATGCTGTATAAGTAAGAAACAGGAGGGGACATTCCAATGCACTAATGTCTAGATCGAGCAGATTTTTATTTTATTTTTAATTTGCTAGGGTCTTTCCTTGCCCATCCTAGCAAGCCCAGTTGTAACCCACAAATGGCTTCCAGCCTTTTGATCTCTCGAGGTTCTTCTGGTGGACGCCGACTTACATTGTTCAGTTGCCCTCTAGGATTACGGCAAGAGGATACCATTGTCCTACCACAGGTTAGGTTCAGGTTGCAGTACCTACAGTTCAAGTTTGCATCTTCACAGAAAACCTCAATTTTCCCTTGTATTTTCTCCTTACATCAGTCTTATGCCATCTGCTGCCCAAAACCAATCTGTTTTCATGTCTATAACTCCAATTTCTGTCCCTTCTCTAACTGAGCTGATGATAATATAATCTCATCTCTTTTTTGGGGTGGTTGGGGGAATGGGGAGGAAGAGCCCACTCTGTTTAATTTTTAAATACTGTTTTCATTTATTGCCCTAAATACCCGAGCTGCATCCTTGGGCCCTTTTGCCCTGTCCGCCGCTTAAAGCATTTAACCAAAACAACATCGACATGGAATTGAACGTTTGAACACTGAATATATTGGCACCTGTTGCCTAGGGCCTATGTGTGGCTGGAGAAGTGCTGTACAAGATTTGAGCTCAAAGTCAAACGTTTTAACGGCAGCAATTAAAAATTCAGCAACGTTTCCTGAGCTTGAAAGAGCTGTGACAATCGCTCTCTTCCTCCTATATTTCTATTAACTATTTTTTTAAAGCCCTCGTATCTTCCCATCCCCATGAAAGCCATAGAATTAACTATGCAGGCCTGTTCATGTACCCTGGTTAATTTTGGAACACTGACATTTAAACGAGATATCCCCCCCTTCTTTAACAAACCTAAATCTAGACTCCACTCCCACAGTGCAGGAAGAGTAAGCGTCGTTCATCTTCTTCTGTAAACACTGGGGATGTGTGATGGTTAGAAATACGTGCTCATCAGATCAGCCATAAACCTTAGCCCGAATTAGCTGTGGCAACTGACCTTCAGGTCCCAAGCAAAGAATCTGATGATGCCGACCCTCTGAGGGATTGTGTCTCTTAAGTTTCTTTATTTCTTTTTGTTGATGAAACTTCAGATTCTTCCTGTAGAACGTGCTCCCGTCTACATGAAGGTTTGCATGTGTGGTTGGAGGAAAACCGTTCCTCCCTTAGTAGCATTAGCAGGCCTTTGTAGCGCTCTGCGTTCCTGTTCCTAGCGTTAAAAGACAAGTTCTTAATCAGGTGTAAAAGTTTATGCAGATGATAAGAGAAAAAACATTTGTGCCTACGTCTTTGCAGGCGTAACCTGGGGAAGGGTGGGGTGGGGTTGACCGTTTGGAGGGAGGTTCACCACGAGAATTGCACAGTTCTGTTAGAAACCGCCACACGCAACCCAAATTTTGCTTGCTCGAAACGATGTTCCCCATTCGTCCCAAGAGCCCTGCGTCCCCCTGTCTGTGTTCCCCTCCTGATGCCCCATTTCAATTCGATAGGTCGACACGTCAGCGGGTGGCAACGTGACAAATACAGCATTGGGGGGGGATGTTTTTTGTAGACTTAGAGGATTCTGAATTTTAATTTCTAAAGGTGGCTTCGGCATGACATTTTCTCCAGAATTTTGTGCTATTGGGAACTGATGCCGTGGGCATGGTACACTTTGAACATGTGCTCAGTAACTTCAGTGTCTCCAGTAAGTTTTAATATTGTACAGCTCCATTGCAAAACGAAGAAGAAATGATTGTCGTGTGGTTTATTTTCCTGCTGTGGAAACTTGAGTCGTCTTTTTGAGCCACACGAGAGGCTCCTCTCGGAAAGGTTGGAGGGAGGGGGGCGCTCTCTAAGTGTTCTCTTTTTAATTTATATAGTGTCTTATTTTTTATTATTTTTATTTTTTACTCTTGTGTGTAAGAACTGGTGTAAAATGTATATGCCGATGAGCTCATGTTCTTTTGTGTAAATATTTTTGTGCACCCTACTTCCTCCCCCTCCCTTGTAAATATTTAGACTCTCATTTCTCTGCGCTGTATGGGGGCGGATGTGTTTATTTACTATTCTTATTTTTTAATTTGTACTGTAACGCTATGACCAGACTTCAGGTGTCTTGTGCTATTAAAAACAGAACAACCTAACATCCCACAAACCTCAGATGTACAACTCAGCAATTAATGAAGCCAGGTTAAAGTCGTATGTTGTGGTCTCCATTATTTTTCCTGCATTTTCATGTATTTTACAGAGTTTATAGAGAAAAGCTGTTTGGGGCATTAAAAGTATCCATGACAAAGAGCACCACCGTGGCTTTCCAAATGTAATGGTTTATCTCTTATCCTTAACACATAAGTGAATGTTAAAAACACCAAAATTCACATTTGCACCTATAATTTCCATGCGACATGAGAAAACATTACCATTTTCCCACCAATTTTTTTCTACTTCATGAATAGTGTTCAAAATAACAACTTCTCCCTTACCTGCCATTGACCTGGACCAATTTTTAAAAGGGCAAGTGAGGTTCAAGAATAAAACAGTCAAACTTACAGTTGAGAAAGTATTGCATCAACACAATAGGGACTGCAACATTTTTTGCAAAGCAAAACCATTTTTTGTTCTGATTTTTTTTTTTTTGCAATGTTTTAAACTTTTAACATTTTGATTGCTTTTCTATTTATTTTTTGGGGTTTTGTAAACCACCCAGAGTCACCCTGTCAGAGAGCTGGACACCATCTAAATTTAATCTACACACACACAAACACACACACACACACGGCTTCTAGGTGCTCGCTAAGAAAATATTTTTCAAAATGACGATCAGATCATTAGTATTTCTTATACAGTATTTTATTAATGTCCTCTAATACTAAGGAGTTAGACGTTCCACTCCCCCTCCCCACCTGAAAAGAACTCTGTTCCAACCGTCATTTGCCTAATATTAAACATGTTCTGATGCTATCCCTTCATTAAACTGGGCTTGAGCGTGGCCAGCGCATGACTCTCATGGCCTGTGGGCTGAGAGTTTAACATTCTACTTTCCCTTCTCATCTAAAAAAACCCTCTATTCCAACTGCCACTTGCCTATTAATACATTCTGATCCTAAGGAGTTACACATTCTACATAATGTTTGAAGATTTAACTCAATTTATCAAGCCTAACCACATAGTTTCATAGCAAAGCAGGGGTATCCAGCTAGTACCGTGTTTTCCTGAAAATAAGACACTGTCTTATATTAATTTTTGCTCCAAAAGTTGTGCTACGTCTTATTTTTGGGGGATGTCTTATATTTCTCAAATAAGACAAATTCACAGGCAGAAAAGCTGACACCCCCAAAGAAAGTGTATCGTACGGTACACTGATTACGGTACGGTACCTGTCAGTATGGCACCCACCCACCCAAACAACGGCACTTATATGGTACAACAGTATACTCCCGCTATTGCAGCTTCCGGCCACCAGAGGAACTACAGTCTACGCACTGTAGTGGAGACTGTAATGGCGGTGAGACAGCAGCAGACTGTGTCTGCTGTACTGGACGGTACAAAGCGATGGAAGGGGCCAGCAGGGGATGCCACATTATTACGGTACCACTATGAACAGCTTTGAATGGTACCGTATGTTTTTGCACCGTACCGTATGTAAACTTGACTATGCCTTATTTTCGTGGAGTGCCTTATATTAGCAAATTCTGCAAAACCTCTGACATGCCTTACTTTCGGGGTACGTCTTATTTTCGGGGAAACAGGGTAGTAAAATGTATAAAAGCAGCTGCCAACAATAACAAGTACAACAATGAAGGTTTTATTTTTTTTAAAAAAAAATTCTAGACAATACATTTTTCTGTTGTCTTTACGTCACTACTGTACAATCACTTTTTTAAAATGGAGACTATGGAAACACACATCAAGGGATGCACGAAGATGCTGTTCAATTCCACAATGCTCCCCCAAAACAGATTTTTTTTTTTTAAAAAAAGCTCAGCTTTCAAATTTAATGAAGCTTTCTACAGTTTTCGCCTCTCTGATGATCCACGGCTCACCATATGTGAGAGAGGGTTGCATCTCCTGGGGAATTTATGGGATTTCTCAAATGGAAAGGTAATATTACACAGAATAAGAATTGGTTTGCCAAAATCCACTTTTTGGCTTGTCCAATTTAACAAAACTTGATTTTTTTAAAAAAAGAAAAAATATATGTTGATTTTCCCCCCAGTTCCAGAGCATTTGACGGTTGCAGATTGCAATATGAATCATAACCATGTGCTACTTCAATACATGTATCTATAGGGGTATGATGTAACAACCAGGCTGTGCCAAGTAATTAGTTATTTACTTCATACCTAAGCCATTACCCTCCAAGCAGGAATTCTTGCCTGCTATTTACGTGAAAGAAATCAAAACACTCCTGTCTGCAACCAGCTTTTATTCGAAGCATATTTCATCCCTCCAGCCAAAATGCTCCCCAAGCGGCATAAGAATAGCCAGCGAAAGGATAAATTGCTGGCTGCAGGCTTCCAATGCAGAAGTTGAACAGGGAAAAGGCAGAAGAAAGCATGACTTTGGGCACTGGTATTATATTAGTTTTTAATGAATGGCATGTATTTGAACACATTTCTTGCCCTTCTTCACCAAAATAAGCCTGTTTGTATTCGCCTTATGTAAAGCCACAGCTCCAGGCAGAGGAGGGAGGAAAAAAAGAGAACAGTCTGCTGTCTAAGACTACAAAATTATTATTATTATTATTATTGATTGGATTTGTATGCCGCCCCTCTCCGCAGACTCGGGGCGGCTAACAACAATGATAAAAAACAACAACATGTAACAATTCAATTTAATAAGACAACTAAAAACCCTTATTATAAAAAACCAACATACACACAAACATATCATACATAACTTGTAATGGCCAAGGGGAAGGAATATCCTAACTCCCCCATGCCTGGCGACAAAGGTGGGTTTTGAGTAATTTGCAAAAGACAAGGAGAGTGGGGGCTGTTCTAATCTCTGGGGGGAGTTGATTCCAGAGGGTCGGGGCCACCACAGAGAAGGCTCTTCCCCAATGCCAAACGACATTGTTTGGTCGATGGGACCTGGAGAAGGCCAACTCTGTGGGACCTTATCGGCCGCTGGGATTCGTGCGGTAGAAGGCGGTTCCGGATGTAAAATAACTTGAATTAAAGGACCAGTTTGGTCTAGTGCAGTGATGGTGAACTGATGGCACGGGTGCCACAGGTGGTGTGCGGAGTCATATCTGCTGGCACACGAGCCGTTGCCCTAGCTCAGCTCCAATGTGCATGTGTGTGCTGGCCAGCTGATTTTTGGCTCGCACAGAGGCTCTGGGAGGGCGTTTTCGGCTTCCAGAGAGCCTCAGGGGGTGGGCGAGGGCGTTTTTACCCTCCCCTGGCTCCAGGGAAGCCTTTGGAGCATGGGAAGGGCAAAACATGAGCCTACTTGGCCCACCAGAAGTTGGGAAACAGGCCATTTAGGGCCTTCGGTGGGTGGGGGAAGCTGTTTTCGCCCTCGTTAAGCATTGAATTGTGGGTGTGGACACTTGCGCATGTGAGATAGCATGCACACACACTCTTTTGTGTTCACCACCACTGGTCTAGTGTTAAGGTACTAGGCTAGGAGCTGGGAAACCATGGGTTCTAGTCCAGCTCAATCATGAAAATCCACTGGGTGACTTTGCCATTGGCCAATCATCAGGAAACGGTGAGCTCTGATCTTGGGAATGAACGCTGGCTGGGTGACTTTGGGCCAGTCACTAGGAGACTGTGAGTTCTATTTCCATGTTAGCAATGAAAGCCAGCTGGATATCTGAGCTGGTCAATCTCAGCCCAACTCGCCGTGGGAATAATAGGAGGAAGAAGGTATGTTGGATCTGTTTTCCGCCGTGAGTTATTTGTCAAAGTAATAAAGGCGGGATACGAATAAATAAAACAATTTGTACTGATTTGAGCAATCCCCAAATTTGTAATTGTAATGATATGAGCTGTCCCCAAATCCAGCTATTCTGGATTTTTGCGGCCAATTGCTATTGTATAATAGCAAGCGGATATTCACCCAGATTAACACTTGAAAATGAATTTGATTGAGAAGGAGTTTGGAAAACAATGTAGAACTGTAATGACAACTATAGGGATGAAATTCAACCTGATCCTGACAGGTTCTGGAGAATCAGTAGCAGAAATTTTTAGTTGTTCGGAGAACTGGCAAATACCACCTCTGGCTAGCCCCAGAGTGGGGAGGGAATGGGGATTTTGCAGTATCCTTCCCCTACCATGCTCACCAAGCCACACCACACCACGCCCACCAAGCCATGCCCACAGAACTGGTAAGGAAAAATTTTGAATTTCACCCTTGGTAGCAACCTAATCCATGCTTAGATACATTTTGTACAGCATAGGTTCAGCTGGGGGGAAAAGCAGCAAATATTCATTATTCCCACCAGGGGGCAGTAATTCCCTTTTGCATTTATTTATGTGACATTCAGTAAGGGCCCCTGAAACTCTGGAACTCATTAAAACTTGGCATATGCATTTTGTGATTTGGGGTTTTATCTTTGTTTTAATGAATACAAGTGGATTATATGCAGAAAAGCCTGGTTTAAAATTTTGATGGTGTGTTCTGTCAAATCTGATGGCTTTCTGAGTGTTCTGTCAACACCAAAGGATAGCATGGAACTCAGAAACATAGAAGATTGACGGCAGAAAAAGACCTCCTGGTCCATCTAGTCTGCCCTTATACTATTTCCTGTATTTTATCTTAGGATGGATATATGTTTATCCCAGGCATGTTTAAATTCAGTTACTGTGGATTTACCAACCACGTCTGCTGGACGTTTGTTCCAAGCATCTACTACTCTTTCAGTAAAATAATATTTTCTCATGTTGCTTCTGATCTTTCCCCCAACTAACTCTTTCTTTCTTTCTTTCTTTCTCTCTCTCTCTCTCTCTCTCTCTCTCTCTCTCTCTCTCTCTCTCTCTCTCTCTTTCTTTCAACACTATTTTCTCTATTGGAAGACTATAGTCATGTCAGAGAATTTACTTTCTCAGTGAACTAATTGTCCTCAACTTATTCGTCAATTAATTCTGGTTCCAATTGTGGTGGTTAAATCAAGGATTACCTATAGATGTTTCTGAACCACAACCCTCTTTTATTCTTTATTCTCTCTCCATTCAACCACCCATCTTAAATATCTTTGGAAGTTCTCAGTCAACCCGATCATGGTTGTCCCAAAGGTGCTTTTTCAAGAGGCAACTGGACCTTCAAAAGCACTTTTCGGACCTCCATTTTAACTTTTAATTGAATGTACCAATGGAAAAACCAAGAGCTTTTGCTGTTACTAAACGATATACAAGTGGGTTACTAGATGTAGGTGGCTTGCCCAAACCAGCCTCAACTCCATTCTTTGCCTCCAACTCCAGAAAAGAATTGTGCTTGTAAATCCTTCCAATCCTGCTCTTGTATGGAAGGGCTTGGGTGAGCTTCAGAACTGTCCAGAATTTGTTTGTTTATAGGCTGACCTTCTTCAAATCGACTCATGGCAGCGTACTCCAGTAAAAAATACAATAGTAAAAATACACTTTTAAACCCCAATATAAATACATCATTCATCCTTAGCTACTAGGTGGAGAAGAGTATAATGCTCAATGGCTCCAGGCCTACTGGTAAAGTTGTGTTTTTAAGGCCATGAGGGTGGGGGGCCATGCAAATCTCCGGGGGGAGTTGGTTCCAGAGGACCAGAGCCGCCACAGAGAAGGCCCTTCCCACAGTCCCGCCAGATGACAATTTGAGAGCAATCATGGGCTTTCCCAGATATGCTCATGTCACATCAACACTCCGCAGTCTGCATTGGTTGCCGATCAGTTGCTGGTCACAATTCGAAGTGTTGGTGATGACCTATAAAGCCCTTCATGGCATCGGACCAGAATACCTGGGGGACCGCCTCCTGCTGCACGAATCCCAGCGACCGGTTAGGTCCCACAGAGTTGGCCTTCTCCAGGTCCCGTTGATGAAACAATGTCGTCTGGCGGGCCCCAAGGGAAGAGCCTTCTCTGTGGCGACCCCAACCCTCTGGAATCAACTCTTAAAAACCTACCTCTGCCACCAGGCATGGGGAAATTGATTTCCCCTGGCCGTTCCGTTTTATGTATGGTTTATTTGGGGTGTATGACTGTTTTTATCTTAAGGGTTTTAACTGTTTTTTAATCATGGGATTTGTACTGTGCTTTGCTGTTGTGAGCCACTCCGAGTCTTCGGAGAGGGGCGGCATACAAATATAATAATAATAATAATAATAATAATAATAATAATAATAATAATAATAACAACAACAACAACAACAACAACAACAATTTTGTTGTTGTTTTGTTGTTGTTGTTATTATTATTATTATTATTATTATTATTATTATATTATTATTATTATTATGTCAGTACAACACAGCAAACAAGATCACTAGACTGGTGATGAAATACGAAATCCAGCATAGTGATCTCGTTTGCTGTGTTATACTGACATCATAATAATAATAATAATAATAATAATAATAATAATAATAATAATAATAATAATAATAATAATAATAATAATAATAATAACAAAATAATAATAATAAAAATAAAAATAATAATAATATACATGGAAGATGGCATTTAATTTCATTTTACAAAGTGCAATGACTATAGCAAATAATAATAATAATAATAATAATAATAATAATAATAATAATAATAATAATAATAATAATAATCTGGAGAAAGCCAAGTCTGTGGGCTCTGATCGGTCACTGGGATGTGTGAGGCAGAAGACAATCCTGCAAGTAACCTGGTCCTAAGACATGTAGGGCCTTATAAGTAATAACCAACACCTTGAATTGCATTGGGAGACCAATTGGAAAGCAGTGCAGCTCATGGAATGATGGTGTCACAGGGGTGTATCTAGGTACACCCACATGACTGCTCCGGCAGCTGCATTCTGGATAAGCCGATAACATGGATAACAAACATGATTGCAAATATTTATTCCAATGATTTTTATAGCCTGGCTTTTGAAAATAGGGGACCTCTCTGTGCTTCCTTTGAGTCTTAGAGTCATGAGGATTTTGGCATTTGGATTAGGAATCCCCTCCCCCACAATTTGAAATGTGTTGATAGGAATGGGGAAAAGAAGGCTCACCTAGTTGTGTTATCATTTGTCTTTTGCTGGACACCAGCTCGAATCAGCCCAGTCCTTGGTGAGCTTCATAACGTTGTCACTTTGCGAGTGTTACAACAAGAGGAGCTGTCAGAAAGGCTGCCTTGTCCTGGCTATTAATAAGCCTCTCAGCTGAGGTGCCCTTAAGAGGCTGGAGATGTTGAGTGTGGCTAAACAGCTGATACAACATTTGCTTTGTGGTGTCAGAAACAGTTTCTTTGTCACATGAAAGACGGGTGGTTTCTTCTCCTTCTCCTTCTCCTTCTCCTTCTCCTCCTCCTCTTCTCTTCTTTTTCTTCTTTTTTTCTTCTTCCTCCTCCTCTTCCTCTCCTGCTCCTCCTCTTCTTTTCTTCTTCTTCTTCTTCTTCTTCTTCTTCTTTTTTCTTCTTCATCCTCCTCCTCTTCCTCTCCTCCTCCAACTCCTCCTCCTCCTCTTCTTCTTCTACTTCTTCTTCTTCCTCTTCTTCTTCTTCTTCTCCTCCTCCTTCTCCTTCTCCTCTTCTCTTCTTTTTCTTCTTTTTTTCTTCTTCTTCCTCCTCCTCTTCCTCTCCTCCTCCTCCTCTTCTTCTTCTTCTACTTCTTCCTCTTCTTCTTCTTCTCCTCCTTCTCCTTCTCCTCCTCCTCCTCTTCTTCTATTCTTTTTCTTCTTTTTTTCTTCTTCCTCCTCCTCTTCCTCTCCTCCTCCTCCTCTTCTTTTCTTCTTTTTTTCTTCTTCGTCCTCCTCTTCCTCTCCTCCTCCTCCTCCTCCTCTTCTTCTTCTACTTCTTCTTCTTCTTCTTCTTCTTCTTCTTCTTCTTCTTCTTCTTCTTCTTCTTTCTCCTCCTCCTCTCCACTTGGATCATAAAAAGCCAGACCGAAGTTCAAAATGAATGCTAGAATGGGAACTTGGGGTTGAGGTCCTGTGATACTTGGGATTTCCAGTCCTGCTACTCCCCCCCACAACTGCGAAACAAAGGCAATGACTAGGGAGCACACAACCAAAATATCTAGACAGCACCAACTTGTGACCTTTGCACAAGGTGACTTGAATTTTCAAAGCCTGCATTAAAAAAAAAAAATCTTCCTCTGTGTATGTGGCATGCAACAAAGCAGAAGCTTCATTGGTATTCTTAGGAAATACAAATGATGGATGGAACTGGCTCCGTATTTTTGATGGCATTGTGCTCACCTCATCCATAAGTGGCAAAGACAGATTTGACTGGGGGAGGCTTCCTAGAGGATTAGAGAGAGGGAGGGGAAACAACCCATTTTGTCTTTTGAGTGACGGCTCTGAGAAACCATTCTGTGCTCCCAGGGGCCTCCGATAAGAGCCACTTGTCTGAATGCCCATGACTCAAAAGTTGGCCTATACTTGCAGGATTCCCCCAGGTAGGAACAGACCAGCACAAAAAGCTTTATGAAATTAATGAAGGTTACCAATTCCACCCTCCAAATCCTTGAACCAGGAGAAGTAAATAACAATATAGAGGGTTCTGGTTTTAGACAGGCACTTTGGAGATTTTGGGAGAAAAGAAATTGCAGTGATACCTTGTCTTACAAACTTAATTGGTTCCGGGACAAGGTTCTTAAGGTGAAAAGTTTGTAAGATGAAACAATGTTTCCCATAGGAACCAATGGAAAAGAGATTAATGCGTGCAAGCCCAAAATTCACCCCTTTTGCCAGCCAAGGCGCCCATTTTTGCACTTCTGGGATTCTCCGGAGGTTCCCCTCCATAGGAAACCCCACCTCTGGACTTCTGTGTTTTTGCGATGCTGCAGGGGAATCCCAGCATTGCAAAAACGAGCGCTTTGCTGGCAACAGAAGTCCGGAGGTGGGGTTTCCCATGGAGGGGAGCCTCAGGGGAATCCCAGCAGCGCAAAAACGGGTGCTTCGCTGGCAACGGGAGTCTGGAGGCGGGGCATCCCAGCGGCGGCGGTGGGTTTGTAAGGTGAAAATAGTTTGTAAGAAGAGGCAAAAAAATCTTAAACCCCGGGTTTGTATCTCGAAAAGTTTGTATGATGAGGCGTTTGTAAGATGAGGTATCACTGTATTTAGAATATAATAGAACAGAATAGAATAAAATTCTTTATTGGCCAAAGTCTGATTGGACACACAAGGAATTTGTCTTGGTGCAGATGCTCTCAGGGTACATAAAAGAAAAAGATACATTTGTCAAGAGTCAACACTTAATGATTGTCATAGGGGTCAAATAATCAACGAAGAAGCAATCAATATTAATAAAAATCTTATGATACAAGCAACAAGTTACAGTCATACAGTCCTAAGTGGGAGGGAAAGGATGATAGGAATGATGAGAAAAAAACTAGTAGAAATAGAAGTGCAGACTTAGTAAAAAGTTTGACAGTGTTGAGGGAATGTAGAAAAAAAAATCCCCTGTTGAGGAACCTCAACCTGCACTAAAGCAGATTGCTCATGCTCATTATTTAAAAATTGGAAGCTGGAAGATGAAGAAGGCCAAGACATCCTTTCAACCTTGATTGATTGATTGATTGATTGATTGATTGATTCCTTCCTTCCTTCCTTCCCTCCCTCCCTCCCTCCCTCTTCTATAGCAGCCCATCCCAATCAACCCCACATGTATACTTCACAAATGGGTCTTAAAATCATATAAGCTGAAGGCTAACATCATACCAATGAGTTTCCATAAACTCCTCCGTTTTGAAAATTATGACAATTTTACTACCATTGGAGATGGGAGAGGAGACGAAATGCTTTCATCCATTTGTAGCAACACCTGAGCATTACCTTTGCAGCCAAGGTTCCAAGTAACACCCCCAATGGAAGAAAACTCCAAGGCTTGAAGTTCCTCAAAATTCCGTTTTATTAGAGATGTCGTATTGGCACATCTGGGAAAACCAGAATCTGAAAGCTTCTGGGTTTTCCCCACCCAAAAGAAAGTCAAAGATCCATCCCCTGCACCCACAAGTCCATGCTTCCCCCCCAGTCACTCCCATCCAGGTGCAGAATAGAGTGACCTTGACTTTCAGAGAAAGGAATGGTGTTAAGGTCACCCTGAAGCTCCATTGATAAAGTTGGTGTTCCAGGGCTGACCTAGGCTTCATGCTACTTTAATTCCTTCCTCCTCCACTGCCTAATCTCTTTTGTGCCTCCCTACACAGAAGCATCTCAATTCTTTCATAACTGCTAGTCCTCTGGATTCATTTCCAGGTGTGAAAATAACCTCTCTCTCTTTAAATGGGGCATCATGTTAACTTCAGGATCTGATCCTCTCTCTTCTGGATCTTCACAGAAGCCTTCTGGGACATTCGAACATGCCTTGCCTAAAAAACAAGGCACGAGACATCATAAGGAATGGCAACGCTCCCTCAAATTTTTTTTTGAATGTTATTTTTGCATCTGCATTAACTCACATTCTCAACAGTCTTGGAAGTGTTCCTGTGAAGACATTTAATCTCCTCTTTAGAAAGTTGACAGCGCAAGAGGATGCTCTCCTGCTTTCTAAAGCTTTTGGGAGGCGTTCATAATTCAATCGACTTTTTTCCTCTTTGCCTTTTAAAAATATTGATGCCCAAGATCGCTATAATCCCAATGGCCCAGTTTAATTAGAGGTTGGAGATGTTTCATTCAGGCCTACCAAATTGCTATGCCCAGATTGCAAAATAATGTCGAAACTGTGTGGTTGGGGCTCCAAAAAGCGGAACGGTGGACCCCCAAGGGCCCCACTCTTTCCTCCCACTCTAAATCCCGAATTACATTTGAAATGATTTACTGGTCTAATTATATGATGTTCTCCGCTCTTTCCAGGGTGAAAGCCGGTAGCAAATGTTTCCTGCACAGTAAAATAAATTGGAGATATTTCCCAGAGTACTGAAAATTAAATGGCCTGGGGGGGGGGGGGGGGGGGGGGGAATCTGTCAGGTCTTTGTCATATCATCTCTTTCTCCACTGTATTTAATGATTGCCAAATCACAGTCACCCCCTTAATTCCTCTTCACAAGGTGTTTTACATAGGTAGCTGTACATGCTGCTTAGAGTGCCAGAAAACTGAATTTGCAGTGGATCCAGCTGTGAATTGGGTTCCCATGCTCTGTTAAACCATGTTGTGGTTAGCTCTGGCCCAGCTCCTGCCCCAAGGACTGTGGATGTGGGGGAGACATCCACATGCTGCAGGCCTGTTTTGCCCCTGGTGGAATCTGCTGATGAAAGCTCCTCTGACCAAGAAGACATGAGTGACAGGGAGGAGGAGAGTGTGGCAGACAACTCAGAAGGAAATCAATTATCTCGCTCCTCCTTGGATTCAGAACAAGAGTTAATGATACAGCCACACATGCGGAGAGCGATGCATAGGCAGCAACAACTGAGAGATTATTATCAAAGAAAATGAGGCCACCTGTGGTTGGGTGGGGCTGTGGTAATTAGTGAGGCTGCTATAAATAGCAGCCTGTGGGTTTGGCCATTGTGGAGGATTATCTGATCGTTGTGTTTCGTGACTGCTTTACTGACTTTGACCTTTTGTGTGCTGATTTTTGCCCGCTTTGAAACTAAACCAGGGCAAAGTGTGTTTCACTTTGTGAAAGAAGAAGGACTGTGAATTGCCTCACAGCTGCAAGCTAAGTATCACAGGACTGATAAGGGACTTGTATAAATTACCAGTTTGTTTGGAGACCAGTGCTCTTTGCTATACCAAAAGAGGGCTTAGGTTAAGTGAATTTTCCTTATAAAGAACATTGTTTTGAATTTTCAAAGATGTGTGTGTCTGAAATTTGTAGCTGTGAATTTTTGGGAGGAGTCTACCAGAGAGCCCGACAGAACAAACCATGGTCGTCTTAACCATGATTGGCTGAATTATGTGAATTGTTTTCCAACCGGTGCATAGCTTTTAATGAATCGGATAAATGACGAAGGCTTGTCTTCTATGTACAGGAACTTTATATCAGCTATATTCAGTTTACTTACAAGTCGATATTCAGCCAATCCAGGGTACAAGTAGATACAAAACCAATCCAGGTTTCTAGTAGATACTAAACCTATCCAGGTTTCTTCCTATCACTGCTATTATTCTATATCTAACTCACGCTCAAACTGCTCCAGCCAGCCAACTAACAACTACCATTAAACAGCAGACAACCAACAAGGGAAAATCATGGTGAAGTTGATTTGCATCTTATAATGCTCTGGCCCAATCAGGTTTCAGTTCACGACCAATGACTCAGGCATGCTTACATTCTACCTTTTACCTTATATGGTCATACAATGAACTATCACCCAGAATTGCTAATCCTGACAATATCATGTAAAATGCAGCAATTGTAGCTTGCAGGCTATAATTTATGCTTTAGTGGAGGGGTGTCAAACTCAAGGCTTGGGGGCCAGATCCAGCCCATGGGGTGCTTATATCTGATCCATGGGGCCACCCTGGAAACAGCGTGTTGGTATGTCTCGGTATAGCTAGGCTATGAGACCTTTGACATACACTGAGCAGAAATTTTAACAGAATGTGGATGCGTGGTAAAACCAAAGAAAAAGACACAGACTTAGTTATGCTGAATAAGTACTATTTACATATATGCAAAATAGAAACAATCCATAACAGGCACTAAGCAAAGACGCTGCCCCCTCAAGGCAAAGCAAAAGCGAATGAGCGATAAAGCATCATTGAGGGAAGGAGTACTGGCGCCCTCTTATGGCGAACCAGCCCAAAATATTTAAAGTGATAGTACAAGAGACTATAATAGGTAGTTTACAATGGCAAACCCTAACAACCATGTACCTTGTACTAACACAGCGAAGGACTGGTCCTCAGTGCCTCTGCCAAGTAAAAATGGAGCTTAGGAGGCAGCCCTGGTAGGTTCTGTTTTCAGCAGCAATAACCTCCTGCAGCCCTCTGCCAGTGAAAACTGACCTTCGTTTTAGCTGTCGGAGGGCTGCAGGAGGCCATTATGGACAAAAATGGAGGTCGGGAGCCCGTTTTTGCTGGCAGAGCGCTTGGGCCACCACCGGACCCCAACACGAGTGATGTCAAGCTGGCCATACCCACCCCAGCCCCCGAGGCCATAACACCACCCTGATGTGGCCCTCAATCGAGTTTGACATCCCTACTTCAGTGTGAACAGGGGTTGATTTAGTGAAATATGGTTAAGCAAACTACAGCTTCAGTGCCCTGTGTGAACTAGGTCACTGAATTCATCAATTACAAAGAGATTTCTGCAAAAAAATAAGAAAATAAAAGAGAGGTCTGTGGTTGAGCGAATGCTTTGCAGGCTGAAGATGGCAGGATCAGCTCCAGACAACTTTAGTTAATAAAAAGGAATCATGCTGCTGGGCTTTGTGACCTTATGGAAGGCCAGTAGGGTGGGAGCAATACGGACATTGGGAGGTAGTTGGTTCCATAGAGCCAGGGCAGCCACAGAGAAGGCTCTCCCCTGCAGTCCCACCAACTTGCATTGCTTAGTCGACAGGATCCAGAGGAGGCCAACTCCCTGTGCTCTTATTGGTCTCTGGGAGGAATGCGGCAAGAGGTGGTCTTGTAGATAGTCTGGCCCTGAGCCATAAAGGGTTTTACAGGACGTAGGATGGGCATAAATTAAAGCTACTTGTGTTTAGTTTTTGTTTTTCTGAAGAGCCATAAATAGAAGAAAGATATCCTCTGGTGGAGATGCAGGCTAGATTGTATAAAGAATTGGACAATACAGAAGTCGTTCAGCTGAGGATGTATTTTCTGAATCTGTAGCTATATCATACATATAAGAACAGTTCATAATGAACGGGGCTGTTTTCTTAGAATTAGAACTGTCCAAAGAGCTTCCTTTACCTTTACAGGCAAATGATTTCAAATCCCATATTTTTTTCATCCATGTGCATAATTAAATGCCAATATTTATTTATTTTTCGATATAAAGGACAATCATCAGCATAGATTTTTTAAAAACTTGTGTAAAATACCTGTCTTTAAATACTCTAGTTTACTTATTCGCCGCCCCGAGTCTACGGAGAGGGGCGGCATACAAATCCAATAAATTATTATTATTATTATTATTATTATTATTATTATTATTCATAACGAACTCCTTGAATTGTGCCCGGAAACTAATAGGAAGCCAGTGCAGCTTGCAGAGCGTAGGTGTTATGTGGGTATATCCATTACAGCTCTCACAGCTGCATTCTGGACTATTTGCAGAAATATTTGCATTCTGGACTATTTACCCTTTTCAAGGGTAGCCCCATGTAACTCTACATGCACTCGCATTGCAATAATCAAGACAGGAGGTGATGAGGGTCTGAGTGACCGTGCACAGAGCATCCTGGTCCAAGTACGGCCGCAACTGGTGAACCAGGCGAATCTGGACACATAATGTAGTTTCATGAATCCTTGTTTTACGTATTCTCTTGCATTCTTATATCTTATGTCGATGTGCCGTGAACGAGCTCCAACATATTCAGCTTCAGCTATGAATGTAACTGAAACATTGTCCTCCATAATAACGATTGGTTTCATGGGATCACCCCAAATACTATCAACGAGAGCAGAAACATTGGTTAAAGCATTACAACAGTCGGAAACACAAGCATATTCTGACTCAGTGGAAGAACAAGAAATACATTTTTGCTTTCTAACTTTCCAATAAATTGGACAACCATTCACAAACATTATATAACCAGAGGTACTTTTTCGTGTTTCTATATCACCTGCCCAATCAGAATCTGCATAGTAAATCAGCTCAGGATACTTGTAAAAGTCTGTCTGCATTGGAGAGCGACATGGATGTGCGTCAGTCATGTTGCAATATTGCAAAAGTTGATCAATTTTGTTCTCTTGTGAGAGGCTAAACCCCAATTTTGTTCTCTTGTGAGAGGCTAAGCCACAGCTGAGAGATGGTGATTGTTCTGTCTGGGTCTCCCCAGACGCCAACACCAACCAAAAAGAGTATCCAGACACACTGGTAAAAAGCAAAGGCAGTTTATATACTGGAAAGCAAACACAGGTAACAAAAACTGTTCTTACAGACAGGAACACGATGAAGCTTCACAGAGGTTTCACGAAGGCCAGGCAATAAAACAAGCTTCTTGCTGGCAAAAACAACACTGGAGATAATAAAACCCATGCCTCCCCCAAGTCTTTCAGCCTTCTAGGCCACAAGCCAAGATCAGAGACGCCAAGAATCGAAGCAAGGTCACAGGACTCCCAGTTGATAACTCTCCACAAGACTGTAAGGGCGGGCCTGCCTTTTCAACCCTGCTGAGGAGAACCACATCCAAACCCAGCTGTTGCCAATTCAGGGATGGAAATATCTTTCTAATTGGGCCCTTCTTTGAGCTGCACGTCGCTGCCTCATGTCTATTATAGCCTGTGCGTCTTCATCCAATGAATCCAGGCTACTAGCTGGGGAGAGGCCCCCCCGGGGGGTCTCAGGCTGCTCTCCCTCTTCCTCTTCCTGACGTTCCTCTCCCCCCGTCTGCCTGGTCCTCCCCCTCCTGGTCACTGTCCTCCTCCTCTGGGCATGGATCCGGCAGAGCTCCAGCCGGCCCCTGAGGAGCCTCAGGCTGAATCACAACAATGATCAAGAATCTGTAGCTGAGGAACTGCAATCTATGGCAAATGTCTGCCTCTGAACCGTAGGGATCCGTCTCCTTGCGATGATACTGTCTTGCTTAAAATAGCCATTGACTATTGGCGTATCCCCAACAGAAGCTGGAACAAGCTTTGAAGAGCCGGAGGGTGGGGGGAATGAATCTATGGGCCAGACTGAAACCTTAAAAGAAACCTGATCAGAATTAAGCTTGAGAACTGGGGACTGTTCCAGTTGGGAAGGGCAGTTTCACACAATGGGTGTGCGTAGATAATTGACACCTCGTCCTTGGAAAGCATGCATTGGCCTGAATCGGACTGGCAATTTGGCACTCTCTTTCTTCCATTAAGGCAACTTTCAGAGGGCAAACAGCAAGTTCTTGGCACCACTTCCACTCCCAGAGATGGCTGCAGTTCTCTTGTTATCAGCGCTGTGACATACCAGTGAGATTCGGGGATATTTTTAGACGGGTGGCTAACACGGGCGACTTACCAGGCTCCAAATGTGTATTAAAGTGGAAAGATGCTAAGATGGAAACAGCTCAAGTTCAAAGAAGAGCCGCCTCTCACCTATTTTATCAGCGGTGCTGTATGGCAGTGATTTTCAACCTTTTTTGAGCCGTGGCACATTTTTTACATTTACGAAACCCTGGGGCACATTGAGCGGGGGGGGGGGGGAGGGGGCTAAACAAAGTTTGGACAAAAAAATTATCTCTCTCTCTCTTCCTCCCCTTCGCTCTATTTCTTTCCCCCTCCCTCTTTCTCTCCCTCCCTTCCTCTTTCTTTCTCTCTCTCTCCATCCCTCTTTCTTTCTCTTCCTTCCTTCCTCTCTTTTTTGCTCTCTTTCTCCCTCCCTACCTCCCTCTGTCTCTCTCTCTCTCTCCTTCCCTCTTTCTTTCTCTTCCTTCCTTCCTCTCTTTTTTGCTCTCTTTCTCTCTCCCTCCCTACCTCCCTCTATGTCTCTCTCTCTCTCTCCTTCCCTCCCTCTCTTTCTCTCTCTCTCTTGCTTTCTTTCTCTCTCTTGCTCTCTCTCTCTTTCTCTCTCTTTCTCTTGTTCTCTTTCTCTCTCTCTTGTTCTCTTTCTCTCTCACTCTTTCTCTCTTGCTTTCTTTCTTTCTCTCTCTCTTGCTTTCTTTCTCTCTTGTTTTCTCTCTCTCTTGCTTTCTTTCTCTCTTTCTCTCTCTCTTGCTTTCTTTCTCTCTCTTTCTCTCTCTCTTGTTCTCTTTCTCTCTCTCTTGCTTTCTTTCTCTCTCTTGTTCTCTCTCTCTCTCTTTCTCTCTCTTGCTTTCTTTCTCTCTCTCTCTCTTGCTTTCTTTCTCTCTTGTTTTCTCTCTCTCTTGCTTTCTTTCTCTCTTTCTTTCTCTCTCTCTTGCTTTCTTTCTCTCCGAGCTTCACGGCACACCTGACCATGTCTCGCGGCACACTAGTGTGCCATGGCACACTGGTTGAAAAACACTGCTATATGGAGACCTTATTCTAAATATGCAGCACAGTAGCAGGCCATCTGAGATGGGGCATATGAATGTAACATGGGTGAAATCATGGCACTCTTCCCTTTGAAAATAGCTAAGGCTTTCAAATAGTAATTGTTTCCTTACTCTATTGCTCCTCTGGGCCCAGGGACATCTGTCAATTCCCTTCCTTGTGCTTGTTTAGAGATGCTTGAGAGATAGCTTGCTGACTGATGCTAGATAAATGGCTCATGAGCCATCAATTATACAAATTACATTAGATGTGCATTCATAAACTTGGAGTCCTTTGAATGGTGAGCTTTTTAAAAAAATGAAAAATCTCAGTTATGGATTGTTAAATGGATATTGAAGGACAGCCATGGGAGATTCCAGTTAATAGGCAAAACCTTCTTGGGTAATATACCACATATATTTGTGTTGATTCTTTAAACGTGAGGTCCATCATAAGGTTTAAGAAGAAGATGTAGCTAATCCAACATTGTCCTCTGAGTGAGTGCATTCATGTTGGTTTTAATATGCTTTATCACTTGGCCTCAGTGAGGGACTGCAAAATCTTTTACTACCACACTGTGGGCGTGGCTTATTTTGTGGGTGTGGCTTGCTGGCCTTGTGACCAGGTGGGAGTGGCTTGATGATCATGGGACCGGGGGTGGCTTAAAGATCATGTGACTGACTTAAAGGTGGTCAACTGATGTCACTCACGTCAAGGGTTTGGGTTAAGGTCCCTGGCCTCTGCTCGCCTGAAAGAGTTACAAGATATTTATTATTATTGAACATCCAAAATATACTATTTAATTCTATGCATATGTGTACATACATATTACCGAGACCGCCTTCTGCTGCACGAATCCCAGCGACCGATTAGGTCCCACAGATTGGGCCTTCTCCAGGTCCCGTCAACTAAACAATGTCGGTTGGCGGGCCCCAGGGGAAGAGCCTTCTCTGTGGCGGCCCCGACTCTCTGGACCCCACTCCCCCCAGAGATTAGAACTGCCCCCACCCTCCTTGCCTTTCATAAACTCCTCAAAACCCACCTTTGCCGTCAGGTATGGGGGAACTGAGATATCTCCCCCGCGCCTATACAATTTATGTATGGTATGTTTGTACGTATGTCTGCTTAGTAATGGGGTTTTTAAAATATTTTAAATTGTAAATTATTAGATTTGTTATGAACTGTTTTATTCTGCTGTGAGCCACCCCGAGTCTACGGAGAGGGGCGGCATACAAATCTAATAAATAAGTAAGTAAGTAAGTAAGTAAGTAAGTAAGTAAGTAAGTAAGTAAGTAAGTAAGTAAGTAAGTAAGTAAGTAAGTAAATAAATAAATAAATAAATATTACACACAGGCATACAAAAATATACATTATCTACTATATAACCTGTATGTGTATGTACACAAACACACGCACGCACAGCTCTTCTAAAATTATACACATTCAACCTCA
The DNA here is from genome assembly GCF_031021105.1 of Erythrolamprus reginae. NCBI lineage: Eukaryota > Metazoa > Chordata > Lepidosauria > Squamata > Dipsadidae > Erythrolamprus > Erythrolamprus reginae. The sequence continues at coordinate 24,255,671 of NC_091961.1, read as the reverse complement.
TTTACTGCAATAGGAAAAACATACCTAGAGCCCAGAAGGGGGAAAAAAGAAAAAAAAAATCAAAATTTTTCTACCGGTTCTGTGTACCTGACCGTACCTGTAGGAGCCCATCACTGCTTGGCCTGATGTATTAATTCCGCACAAGACAATCCAAAGTATTCATAGTAGTTAATTACAATAATCCTATCAGAGTTGGTATCCATCGGCTTGAGTCGAATGCATGATTGAATAATACTGGCTTCATTTCTGAAAAAGAAAGCAAGGTTAGGATCGCTAATACTTTGGGGAAAGAATGTTTCACAGAGCAGGAACTATTACAAAGAAGCCTTGACTTGTCTGCAACCTGTCTTGCTCTGGAAACCATGGTTTGTGGTTTACCATCATATGTAAATCCAACCTTTATCTTCATACATCATGGTTTTGGCTTAGCAATATATATAAATGCAGATCATGCAGAATGCAGCTGCGAGAGCTATCATGGGCTTTCCTAAATATGCCCATGTCACACCAACACTCCGCAGTCTGCATTGGTTGCTGATCAGTTTCCAGTCACAATTCAAAGTGTTGGTTATGACCTATAAAGCCCTTCATGGCACTGGACCAGAATATCTCCGGGACCGCCTTCATGACCGACAATGTCATTTGGCGGGACCCAGGGGAAGAGCCTTCTCTGTGGAAGCCCCGACCCTTTGGAACCAACTCCCCCCAGATATCAGAGTTGCCCCCACCCTCCTAGCCTTTCGTAAGCTCCTTAAAACCCACCTCTGTCATCAGGCATGGGGGAATTGACATGTTCCCTCCCCCTAGGCTTATAAAATTTATGCATGGTACGCTAGTATGTATGATTGGTTTTAATTTGTGGTGTTTTTAAAATTAACTTAAATATTAGATTTGTTTTACATTGTATTGTTATTGCTGTGAGCCACCCCGAGTCTGCGGAGAGGGGCGGCATACAAATCTGATTAAACTTAAACTTAAACTTAAATCCAGTGTATTGTGCTTGACGTAAGAAACCCATAGTTTAAGCATGGTACATGAACTCAGTCAGCAATTAAAAATTCATACATGATCAGCAGTTCTCTTGAATTTGAAATGGGAGCTTTCTCAGTCTCAGCTAAAGAAGATATTAATTAAATTTAGCCCCCCCCCCCTCTGTATGCAAGATCAACCTGAAGGGTATTTTCCCTCTCTCAATATTTTACTGGATATATGACACTGCAGTAGCATTAATGGAAATTTATTCTGTTGGGGCTTTGCCATAAAAAAATGTAATCTATCAACATACCAGACTTAACGAAGAAGCAACCAATTCTATTCAGCTTCATAGTCATCAGCCTGGCTTGCAACACTCCAGTGGACCACTAGATGGAAACAAAGAGTTAGAATTATTACCAGTACAGTGGTACCTCTACCTACGAATGCCTCTACTTACGGACTTTTCTAGATAAGAACCAGATATTCAAGATTTTTTTTGCCTCTTGTCAAGAACGATTTTCCACTTACAAACCCGAGCCTCCGAAAACGTAACCGGAAAAGGCAGGGAGAAGCCTCTGTGGTGCCTCTCTAGGAATCTCCTAGGAGAAAACAGGGCTGGAAAAGGTAGGGAGAAGCCTCTGTGGGGCTTCTCTAGGAATCTCCTGGAAGGAAACAGGGCCAGAAAAGGCGGGAAGAAGCCTTTGTGAGGCCTCTCTAGGAATCTCCTGGGAGGAAACGGCCGGAAAAGACAGGGAGAAGCCTCCATGGGGCCTCTCTAGGAATCTCTTAGGAGGAAACAGGGCCTCCACCCTCCCTGTGGTTTCCCAATCGCACACATTATTTGCTTTCAATTGATTCCTATGGGAAAAATTGCTTCTTCTTACAAACTTTTCTACTTAAAAACCTGGTCACGGAATGAATTAAGTTTGTAAGTAGAGGCACCACTGTATATCTTTGCTACCATCTAAACATGCAGTTCATGTTTGCTATCAGACTGTTGAACTATACGGTCAGGAAGGTCTGGTGCAGAATTCAAATACAGTGTTCCCTCGATTTTCGCGGGGGATGCGTTCCGAGACCGCCCACGAAAGTCAAATTTCCGCGAAGTAGAGATGCGGAAGTAAATACACCATTTTTGGCTATGGACAGTATCACAAGCCTTCCCTTAACACTTTAAACCCCTAAATTACCATTTCCCATTCCCTTAACAATAATTTACTCACCATTATTACTGGTACTCACCATTGAATAAGACACTTAGTGATCCTGATATTTATAAACATAATTATTTATTAACAATAAATTTTTTTTGGTTATTTATTTGCAAAAATTATTAGTTTGGCGATGACGTATGACATCATCGGGTGGGAAAAACCGTGGTATAGAAAAAAACCCGCGAAGTATTTTTAAATTAATATTTTTTGAAAAACCGTGGTATAGGTGATTCGCGAAGTTTGAACCCGCGAAAATCGAGGGAACACTGTACAGCCAAAATGTTTCCCACCCCACTCGCAAATACTTAAACAGATTATAGAAACTGTGGAGACCAATAGGTTTCTCCCATCACTTCTTCTCCCACATTTCATTCAGTGGGAAACATCCTTTGCCCTCCTGAAAGCGCCAAAGAAGGACATAGATAACCAGCCTTCTGCCATTTTGACATTGTGTGTCCGTATGTGCAGGATGAAGCTTCAAATACACAAAGCAAGGAACACAGGTGGGGTTGATGGAGATCAGTAACCAAGGAAACCGAGGCAAAGCAGATTTCAAGCCTAGAACAATATAAGTAGTAGTGAGCCCAGGGTGGGTCTTTTTCCAACAATGGCTCTCGTGAGCCCCAATTGCAAGCCATATTAGCTGACATCAGATGGGGTAGGTGGGGGGAAGAAACCTTCAAGCTCAACCCCCAAAGCTTTTCCTGCTGTACAAGGATCTGACGGCAATATTGACTCAGCGGGGTGAACATTTCAAAAAAGTTACTTAGAGGGCCGATTGGAGAAAACATTGACTCTTTTCCATATGAAATGGCATCAACTAGGGCTTAGCAACATGTCCAAGCCTTCATCTGTGATAGAGAAGCATGGGGGGAATTTATTTATTTATTCTTTGTCCAATATACAATACATATGAAAGAGAATAGACATTAAGTGATATATAAAAGATAGGAAGTAAAGATAGGAAGTAAAGAGGAAGAGAAGTGGGTGGGAAGGAAAGAATATATATGATAAAAGGGAAAGGAAAGACAATTGGACAGGGGACGAAAGGCACATCAGTGCACTTATATATGCCCCTTACTGGCCTCTTAGGAACCTGGAGAGGTCAATCGTGGAGAGTCTGAGGGAGAAATGTTGGGGGTTGGGGGTTGACACTATTGAGTCCGGTAATGAGTTCCACGCATCGATGACTTGATTGTTAAAGTCATATTTTTTACAGTCAAGTTTGGAGCGATTAACATTGAGTTTGAAGCTGTTGCATGCTCTTGTGTTGTTGCGGTTGAAGCTGAAGTAGTCGTTGGCCGGAAGGACATTACAGCGAATGATTTTGTGGGCAATACTTAAATCGTGTTTTAGGCGCCGCCGTTCTAAGCTTTTGAGATCCAGGATGGTTAGTCTGTTTTCGTAGGGCATTCTGTTTCGGGTGGAGGAGTGAAGGGCTCTTCTGGTGAAATATCTTTGGACGTTTTCGAGAGTGTTGATGTCTGAGATGTGGTGAGGGTTCCAGACAGATGAGCTGTATTCGAGGATGGGTCTGGCATAGGTTTTGTAGGCTCTGGTCAGTAGTGTGAGATTGCCAGAGCAGAAGCTACGTAAAATCAGGTTTACAACTCTGAATTGGAACAGCTTTGCTCCACGTTTTTCACCGTATGCACCAATTAGATTGTTAAATAAGCATGCATTTTTCCATCCGAAAAAACCTAAGATGAATCAACCTGGGTACAGCATCATTATATATGCAAGCCATATGTTAAGCTTTGGCCCGCTTAGTTATAGTTTGTTGGATAAAGCACATTGCTTGCAAATAGTATCAGCTGGAGTCATACAATAAAAGGAGGTAAGAAATAAGCAAATCAGATTTGTGCCAGGAATAAGGTACAAATAAAGGAGAATGAAAGATGGAATAAGGTTGATTTGTTCAAAGATCAAATTATATTCCTCTAGGAATATACACTACATCAAGCTATAAACTAGAGCTTCAAAATTACAACAGCTGTGGTCATGCTAAGAAAGTAAATCATATTTCAGCTTAGCATGACATACAAGTCCAGATGCTAATTGCATCCATGCTGGCCAAAGCAGCTTGCTAGATGGACCACAAAAGCCAAGTGCAGTGGTACTTCTACTTACGAACTTAATTCGTTCCATGACCAGGTTCTTAAGTAGAAAAGTTTGTAAGAAGAAGCAATTTTTCCCATAGGAATCAATGTAAAAGCAAATAATGCATGCAATTGGGGAAACCACAGGGAGGGGGAAGGCCCTGTTTCCTCCCAGGAGATTCCTAGAGAGGCCCCACGGAGGCTTCTCACCGCCTTTTCCAGCCCTGTTTCCTCCCAGAAGATTCCTGTAGAGATGTTCCATGGAGGCTTCTACCGGCCTTTTCCGGCTCTGTTTCCTCCCAAGAGATTCCTGGAGAGGCCCAATGGAGGCTTCTCCCCTCCTTTGCTGGCCCTGTTTCCTCCCAGGAGATTCCTAGAGAGGCCACACGGAGGCTTCTCACTGCCTTTTCCGGTCCTATTTCCTCCCAGAATATTCCTGTAGAGACGTTCCATGGAGGCTCCTCCCCGCCTTTTCCACCCCTGTTTCCTCCCAGGAGATTCATAGAGAGGCCCCACGGAGGCTTTTCCCTGCCTTTTCCGGTTACAGTTTTGGAGGCTCGGGTTTGCAACTGGAAAATCGTTCTTGAGAAGAGGCAAAAAAAAATCCTGAACACCCGGTTCTTATCTAGAAAAGTTCATAAGTCGAGGCGTTTGTAGGTAGAGGTACCACTGTATGCAAATTTCTCATGATCATATTTTAAAAGGCCAACAGTAAAATTCATGAATCAACCATGGCAGGAGCATACTTAAGGAAACACTGGTTATGAAAGAAACATGGATAAGACTCCTTTTAAACATTCTTCCATTAACCAGCAGCATCCTTGTCTGGCAAGATTTTGTAGTCTAAACCAGGGGCGTCCAGCTTTGGCAACTTTAAAAACTTGAGGACTTCAATTCCCAGAATTCCCCAACCAGCATTGTCTGTCAGATCCTAATACCTACTGCATTAGGATGACCTGTGATTCTTGTGTGAGCCCTGCACTTCTGAAAAGATCTGCCTAGATTTGCCTTCTTTGTCCAGAGGATTGAGCCTGGTGCAGGTCGGTCATGTTAGATTCTAAAAAGGATCCACAAACTTGACAGCTTTAAGACTTGTGGACTTCAACTCCCAGAATTCTCCAGCCAGCAAAACTGGCTGAAGAGTTCTGGGAGTTGAAGTCCACAAGCCAAAGGAGGAAGTTCTCCAATATTGCATTCATAGTCAAGTGGGTAAAAACCACCAAAATCATTTTGGAAACAACAGAAGAGAATATTTGTAGCTCAGGATTGAACTCTGGGATCTTTGCAGCTCTCTTGAGTTTGGTTGTTTTCTTGCAGATGTTTCATTGCCAAGCTGGGTAACAATATCAGTGCTAGAAGAGAGTGGGCTGTGCTCTTTGCCTTGCCCTGTCAGTATTGGTGGGAGCATTTTCTAACGGTTCCTCGATTAGGCTGTTGTTCACTGCTTGATTGTTTGCTGGAGCTTGATCGTTCCTTGTTTGGGATATTGTTTACTGCCTTTTCAAAAATCAGTATTTGGATATTTTAGGAGGGAGAAAGAGGCTCAGGATTCCACACTTTAAACTAATGTTCTGAAGAACTAACTGGGTTAAATCATTATGTGTGCCAGCTTTTATGCTTACAGGCCAATTGTTGCTTCAACTCTTCAGCACCATGGAGAGCAACTAGCAAGGCAAGCTTTCTCTCCCTTCTTCTCCCAAGTCATGGTTAATTTAACACTTCTAATTGAAATGGAAGTTAAACCAGGTCCTTGTTTTCTTATTCTGGTAGTGGCGCCTGTGTATAAGATGTATCTTTTGTAGATACAGTCTAAAGGTAGAATTGGTAGACCAGTCGAAAACTGGGTGCTAAGACCTCTACTTGCACAGCACTGGAAAAAAATGAAGAAACGCCTATAGAAGAAGATGTCATTAAAAAAAATACTAACCTCTGTAGAAATGGACAGACAATGGACATTCAAGATAAAATAAAAAGAAGATACATAATCGTTTCAAACATAGGACTTGTTTTACCAATGGTTGGATAATAGAGGTAGAAATTAGGAACTCGAAAGGTACTATTGATTAAAAAAATATTAAATTTAAAATATATTAAAGGCAAATTGATGCAGACAATACACTGTTCTCTAGGCCAGTGTTTTTCAACCAGTGTGCCGTGGCACACTAGTGTGCCGCGAGACACAGTCAGGTGTGCCGCGAAGAAGGAAGCTCAGGTTCTGGTCTGACAACTTTTTGCTGAGTGAGAGAGAGAGAGAGAGAGAGAGAAAGAGATTGAGAGAGAGAGAGAAAGAAAGAGTGAGAGAAAGAGAGAAAGAAAGTAAGAAAGAGAGAGAGAGAAAAGAGAAAGAGCAAGAAAGAAAGAGTGAGAGAGAGAAAGAGAGAGAGAAAAAGCAAGAGTGAGAGAGAAAAGGAGAGGAAGGGAGGGAGGGAGAGAGAGAGAGAGAGAAATGAGCAAAGAGGGGAGGAAAAAAGAGAAATGAGGAAATGATTGAGACAGAGAATGAGAGGAAAGAGAGAGAAACAAAAGAGAGAGAGAAGTGACTCTTGATTTAAAATATATGATAAAAAGCACCCCAAAAATAAGAGAGAAAACCCCCCAGCCCTCACCTGTTTTTGGAAATGGTTCAAGAGTATGTATACACACACACACACACACAAGAGGGGGAGGAGACAGGGATGGAAAATGAGAGAAGAGTGTCTTAGAGTGTCGTTTTGTGTCCTTTTGGTTGGTGGTGTGCCCCAGGATTTTGTAAATGTAAAAAATGTGCCACGGCTCAAAAAAGGTTGAAAATCACTGCTCTAGGCCCTTTTGTATGTGAAGAGATAATGTATAAATCAACTGTTAAAAAAACTCCTGGGTTCTAAGGCAGTTTGCCATTTCCAAAGCAATCACAAGGAACCAGTTAAAAACATCTATTTACCAGTCATCTAGTTCCCATCCAACTTCTCCTCTTACCCTGCTTACCTTTTCCTTTTTTCCTGTGAAGGTTGGATATATATTCTTTAAAACAAAGAATTTAGCATCAACCAGCTTTTCTTTTAACCTTTAAGAAATCTTATATGGTCCATTCAAGGATGAGACCCAATTTTGGAAATAAAGTTAATGCTAGAAAAAGATGTTTTACTTTGAAGCCAAACATCTGCACTTCTTCTCCCTGCCTTTTTTTTCTTTAGTTAAAATATACTTTCAAAGTACAAAAAGACAAGCGGAATCAAAAAGTTTTGAGGCCTGAAAGAAGATGTCTTTGGTCTTCCATAAATTCTCTTGCCCATTTGGATTCATAGTTGGAACCACAAAGATACCATTATTTTTATGTCAATCACATATTTTATTCCCTCTGACATCAGAGCTGCAACTATCAAGGGGTTTGTCCCCCATGGAGCTATAAGTGCAAATTTGTCTTTGGGTTTCTTCTCTGTCTCAAATATATAAGTCATTAGATCTATCTGAAGCGGTGGTCATAAATTGGAAGTTTTAGTTTCTTAAGAAACGAATATCATTTCTCAATAGAATCCTATCACCCTTTCAAGTGAAAATGTTTCTTTCCATTTAGTACTTTCTCTCAATAATGTTTTTTTATCTAAATCTCTTTCCTATGTTTCATTTGATGCATCGGCTATCTTTCTTTAGCTCTATCGTTGCTTTAATTGTCTCATTTTCATCCAGTACAAACAGATATCTCACATACTCTCTTAAAGATAAGATCAAAGAGCTGTGAGAATTGCAGTTTGAAAACGTAGCTCATCCATCACCTCCATTAAATTAGCAAACGATTTTAAAATCCCATATACCACAATATCTTTTAAGTATTACAGCTTTTCTTTTCCAGAATAGCACCAAATGTACTTTTACAAACATCCACCAATGTCGAAATATTTTTGATATTGCACTACAAAATTTTGTTCTGAGCAGCTGATGCCTCCTTCAGTAGAGAACATTGCCACATCGTTCCATAATTGTTCTTCCATTTTATGACATATCCCATTATTTTCCATATGCATTACAATGAATAAAGGATTTTGTGGATGCATATTTTATGGTAAAATCATTATGTTTTCTGCAGTAGAACAAATATGGAGCCTTAATCAGGAACAGTTCACATTGCCAGGATTGCCTAATTTTTGAAGCAACTCATCTGGAAGCCTCATAACATGAATAGTTTTGATTAAAATCTGTATAGATTTGACATTTTTGTGACTCGGAACAAAGCGAATTTGGTTTGGAAGTGATTCAATGTGTACCAACATCTTGATTCAATGATATTTTTTTTTTCAAAATGGCACAGAGGAAGGGAGGGAGGAAATGTTTTACTGTTTCATCAACACATCAACATTCATGGATGTCAGGAAAGAAGGATATTCATGCATAAATTTTGGGAGTGCTTGGTAGTGCAGAAATTTTGGAAAGAGGTGCAAGACGGGATTAGTAGGATGTTAAATATAAAATGGGTGATCACAAAGGAGATGGCACCGGGCCAGGTTATATCCGGGACAGCCTTCTGCCACACGAATCCTAGCGACCAATTAGGTCCCACAGAGTTGGCCTTCTCCGGGTCCTGTCAACTAAACAATGTCGTTTGGCGGGACCCAGGGGAAGAGCCTTCTCTGTGGTGGCCCCAGCCCTCTGGAACCAACTAGAAATGAAACAATAAAATAATGTTTGGCGATGCCAAGATCAGCCAGGATTGACCCAACTTATATTTGGCTGAATGAGAATCATGAATCCTCTCGGTTCACATTATCTGTCTATTTTGGTGAAATAGCTTCTTAATGCTTATTTTTCACGTTGGCGCATTGAAACCTTTCAGTTATGAAAACTCACCCTAGTTTCACAGTTACAACAGCAGTAGGGCTGTGACTGGAAGCATATGCATTATTAATTCTGCAATGGAAAAATGAAGTTGCCTTTTCATTTTAATTTAGTGTTGCTGAGCTAATGGCATTTTAGGGCTTGTTATTTCCACTTTCTCATAGCTACGGCCAAATTTTGATTGATAATCAGGGGGTTATTTGCAAAAAGAAGCTGTGCTAGTTTGCATATTATGGAGAGCTACTGGAGAGAGCTGTGGACAACTCTGTTACGTTGCCTAATGTTAGCTCAATCATGTACTCCTGGCATGTAGCAGTCGCTTGTTAAATTAAGAGAGATTCCAATGTGAATTACAGTTGAAACAATAATTGTGAATCTGATTCAAAGCTGGTCAAACATTTTATTGCCAGTAAAGTCTGTTTTCAGGGCAAATGCCCATATACAGTCAGGTACAATCAGACGCCCACATGTGCAGAGTAAGAGCTAGCTACTTTATTATTTCCTATCCGGATATATATGTGCAGAGTAATGCAGGAGGACTAGATAAGATATCAGAATATAATGTGGCAATTAATGAACCAGATGAATGATGAAGACCCGTTTGTAGAAAACAATAGTTTTACTTTTCAGTTCAAAATATCTTCAGTCTTCTAAATACAGGAACTTTACATTAGCTATATTCCACTTACTTTACTTTACTTGATACTAAACTAATCCAGGTTTCTAGTAGATACTAAACCAATACAGATTACAAGTAGATACTAAACTAATCCAGGTTTCTATTATCACTGCTACTACTCTACTCAATATTTAACTCACACTCAAACTGCTCCAGCCAGCCAACCAACCACCACCACCACCACCACCAAAAACAACAACAAACAACAGACAGAAACTTGGCGACCGCCTCTCCGCTCGCCAAGTGGCGGTCGCCAAGCGCCCCCCTGACGGCGTTCGGCGGCTTCCGAAGCGACGCTGGGCGAAAGAGGGCGGCCAGCAGCGGCGGAAGGTGAGAGGTGCCTCTTCGCGCGCTCGATCTGCCGGAGGGCCGGAGAAGGAGGCACCTCTCGCCTTCTGCTGCTGGCCGCCCGCCCTCTTTCGCCCAGCGCCGCTTGAAAGGACCCCCCCTTGGCTTCTGCTGGGGGTGGGGGGGTCCGGACGCCCCCTTCTCCGGCTCTCCGGCATATCGAAGAGCGGAGCGGGGAAAGCCGCCTGGCAGAGCGCTTGCAGGCGGCGGAGGGGGGGGGACGACAGCGGTGGGGGGGACGTATGTCGAGGTTCTACTGTCTCTTCATACCGTGTTTCCCCGAAAGTAAGACATATGTCTTACTTTCGGGGTATGGCTTAGCCGACCCCCCTGAAACCCCCCATATGTCTTACAATCGGGGGGGTCTTACTATCGGGGAAACACGGTACCTGTTTATTCACATGTACATGCTTTTGAACTGTTAGGTGGATAGGAACTGAGGCAAGGAATGGGGGCTCACCTTGTCGCCTAGTGCTGAGGTCTCAGACTTGGACTGTCAGCTTTCTAGGTTCTCCAGAACCTGTTAGAACCTGCTGGATTTCACCTCTGGTAAAATCTAGAACAAAATTTTAAAAGAAAGTAATCTCAGCACTCCCGGGAAACACTTAGCCTTACTTAGGAATGAATTAAATTAGGAACAAAACATATCATTGAGAGTCTCAACTGAACTTTATTTGTTGATTATCTCTGCTCAGGCCACGCACAACAAATCAACTGAAAGAACCACAAAGACATATGGTAAACATATTGGAAAACAAATTTGCTGGGTAAACATCCCAGCTGGCTTTTTCAGAAGGCTAGAGTTGATGTCAGCTATTGTAAAATAACTGATTCTGCACCAAATTGATTTTACAGACCTGAAGCAGGGAAAGTTGGGAAGTTCCCCCAATCGATTCAAATGGGTTTTTTTTCTTTTTTTGGGGGGGGGAAGGGGGCAACTGCAACAATGATATTAATCTGCATTTGGGTTTCGATTGCTGTTGACGTACATGGTTTTTGGACAGCTGCCCTTTTCCGTACGGCTGTGCATATTGACATAGGCTGTGCAACCAGATGGAAATCTGTAATCACAGCGGCAAGCTAGCTCTGGGCGTGAAACGACTCAACGTTTTGAATTATTAAGATATAAATCCAGAAATGTCATTTTGATCCACAATAATCCCAGCAGCAGCACATTAATAATTCATAGTTTAACCACAACCAAATTAGCGGGAGCAAGTAACCTATAAAATCTTTAAAACCTTCAGACAACTCGCTGGAAATCCTCCATTTTTTTAAAAAAAAGCTTTTACCTGAGAGATAATGGAAGCTGGGAGGACGACGCAATATGTTTCTCTTCTGTGTTCCAGATGTGGAACCTTCTAGAACATGGCCTCCCTTGCACTGTAATGCAGGCAACATCTCAGCCTCTGGGAAAATGGAGGTGCGAAGATTTACCTCACCATCGAAACATGTATTGTCACTTGTGAGGGAAAATAATTTGGTTCACATCAGAGAAATGAAGGTCACCCAGAAAGTGTTCTGTCTGGGTCACTCCAGAAGCCAATACCAACCCAAAAAGAGAAGCCAGACACACTTGTAAAAGGCAAAGGCAGTTTTATAAAATTCAAGAAAAACACAGGTAACAGAAAATGTCCTTACAAACAGGAAAATGCTGTATCTTCAGATATATCCACGAAGGCAAAAGTCCATGCAGCAATACAGAATTCTTGCTGCCAAGCCGAGGCTGTAGATAGCAGACCTACACCTCCCACGGGTCTTCCAAAGCTGCTGGGCCACAAGCCAGGAACAGAGACGCCGAGAAACAAGACAGGATAACACAACTCCAAACTGATAACACTCCACATGACTTCAAGGGCTTGCCTGCCTTTTAAACCCTGCTGAGGAGGACCACACCCAAACCCAGCTGTTCCTAATTCAGTGCTGATAATACTTCTTTAATTGCTCCTTTCTTTGATCTGACCGTCTCTGTCGCATATCAATGACGGCTTGAGCTCCATCACCTAATGACTCCAAACTACTGGCTGGGGAGAGCCCCCCCCCCCGGGCTCTCATGCTGTTCTCCTTCATCCCATTCCTGATTTTCCTCTCCCCTGTCCGACTGTTCAGCCCCCTCCTCTGCGCTGTCATCCTCCTCTGGGCATGGAGCCAGCAGAGACACAGCTGGTCCCTGAGCAGCCTCAGGCTGAATCACAACAGAAAGTAATGCACTTTTTTTTTCTCAGCCTACAGTAATGGTACGAATGCAAAACATTATTTGAATTGTCAGGAGTGTGTGTGTAAATTTTGTGTTTCTTCAAACAGACAACGTACCTGCAGCAGTGTTTCAAAATGGCGTCTGTAAGTGATGTAAGTTACAAGCAATATGTCGTCATTGAATTTCTCACTGCGGAGAAAGAAACTGTTGGGAACATTCACAAACGTTTGTGTACAGTTTATGGAGAATCTGCAGTTGACAGAAGTACGGTTAGTCACGGAAGACATTTTGAGGAAAATGAAGAGGCGATTTGCACAGTGCAGAAATGGCTTTGTGACCAGAACAAGGAGTGGTACCGACAGGGCATACACGCCCTTGTGTCTCGCTGGAGGAAGGCCATAGAATGGGATGGAGATCACGTAGAAAAATTGGAGAGTGTAGAAGAAACATCATTCTTTCTTGTGTGTAAGTTTCATTGTGTTCAATAAATAATTGTTGAAGAAGAAAAATGTGGTGCATTACTTTCAGGGCGACCCACATATATGGAGGAGAATTGAGGAGGGTTGTTTCAACTTAAAAGTCTCTAACTCAACTATATCTTCTCGGGGAAAATAAAAATACTAATTTCAGTTTCCATCAAACTGGGAAATTGCCTGAATTGTAAAAACATTTTTCCCCAGGAAAGGACACTGTCAGGGTTAACAATGAAATATTCAGAAGGTCAAGTGACAGTTGGTGTAGTGGCTAAAATGCTGGTCTAGAAAACAGAAATCTGTAAGTTCTAGTCTTAAGTATGAAAGCCAGCTGGATGACTTTGAGCCAATCACCAGGAGGGTGTGAATTCTAGTCTCACCTTAGGTATGAAAGCTGGCTGAATGTGTTTGGGCCAAATTATTTATTTATTTATTTATTGGATTTGTATGCTGCCCCTCTCCGGAGACTCGAGGCGGCTAACAGCAACAATAAAGCAGTGTACAATAGTAGTCTGATGTTAGAAACAATTAAAAACCCATTAATATAAAAAACCAAACATACATACATACATACCATGCATAGAATTGTAAAGGCCTAGGGGGAAGAGGGTCTCAATTCCCCCATGCCTGACAGAAGAGGTGGGTTTTAAGCAGCTTATGAAAGGCAAGGAGGGTGGGGGCAATTCTAATCTTTGGGGGAAGTTGGTTCCAGAGGGCGGGGGCCGCCACAGAGAAGGCTCTTCCCCTGGGTCTCGCCAAGCGACATTCTTTAGTTGCCGGGACCTGGAGAAGATCCACTCTGTGGGACCTAACTGGTCGCTGGGATTCGTGCAGCAGAAGGCGGCCCCTGAGATAATACCAGGAGGGTGTGAATTCTAGTCTCACCTTAGGCATGAAAGCTAGCTGGATGTGTTTGGGCCAAATACCAGGAGGAGGTGAATTCTAGTCTCACCTTAGGTATGAAAGCTGGCTGGATGTGTTTGGGCCAATCACCAGGAGAGTGTGAGTTCTAGTCCCACCTTAGGTATGGAAGCCAAACTGGGTATGTTTGGGCCAATGACTAGGAGATGGAGAGTTGTAGTCCCGCCTTAAGCATGAAAGCCAGTTGGGTGTGTTTGGGCCAATCACCAGAAGATGGAGAGTTCTAGTCCCGCCTTAGGCATGAAAGGTGGCTGGACAGGTTTGAGTCAATCTCTCTTTCTTATCCCCACCCACTTCACAGAGTTTGTTCTGGAGAAAATAGGAGAAGGAAGGAGTAATATATCTTGTATGTTCCTATCTTGAGGTGTTATAAAATAATAAAGGTGGAATAAAAACCAAATCAAATAACTAACTAAAAGATACTGGGAGATGAGCAGAACTGTAGGAAAGCAAAGGAAATTAACTCTTTAGAAGGAACAACTGCCTCCTTTAAAAAGAAGAAGAAAATTCACTTAACAATTGTTTCACTTAGCAACACAAATTTTGATCTCAATTGTTGTCATACCTCAAGGACTACCCGTATTACCATGTTTCCCCAAAAATAAGACACTGTCTTATATTAGTTTTTGCTCCAAAAGTTGTGCTACGTCTTATTTTCGGGGGGTGCCTTATATTTCTCAAATAAGACAAATTGACAGGCAGAAAAGCTGACACCCCCAAAGAAAGTGTACCGTACAGTACACTGATTACGGTACGGTACCTGTCAGTATGGCACCCACACACACAAACGACGGCACTTATATGGTACAACAGTATACTCCCGCTATTGCAGCTTCCGGCCACCAGAGGAGCTACAGTCTACGCACTGTAGTGGAGACTGTAATGGCGGTGAGACAGCAGCAGACTGTGTCTGCTGTACTGGATGGTACAAAGCGATGGAAGGGGCCAGCAGGGGACGCCACATTATTACGGTATCACTATGAACAGCTTTGAATGGTACCGTATGTTTCTCTACCTTACCGTAGGTAAACTTGACTACGGGGGCTGCCTTCATCTTTATCTTTATTTAGATTTGTATGCCGCCCCTCTCCGCAGACTCGGGGCGGCTCACAACAAAGTGGAAAAAACAGTTTATAACAAATCTAAATTCTGCAAAACCTCTGACATGCCTTACTTTTGGGGTATGTCTTATTTTCGGGGAAACAGGGTACTAATCTCTTCTTTTAATGCAGGGATAGGGCGCACTGTCTCGCTAAGAATATGTTTTCAAGTCTTAAAAATCGATATTAAAATTAATCGAGGCTCCTCTTCTGCTACGTTGCCTAAGTCAATATATACAAAGGGTTTGCTCGTATTGACCCAGTTTTAATAAACTATGATTAAAGTCTACTTCTGCTCAGCATTTCAATATCAAGAGTGTTCCATTATCAACTGGATAATGCAGCCTTTTCAGAGGCGTCTTTTTCATCTGTTCCGCCGACAGGAGGTTGGATTTAATAATTCCTTACAATGCAATCTTACATAAAAATCACATCAAAATAGCCGTGGTGGAGACTATTAAGGCCTGCTTCTTCAAGCAGCGAGTAACAAAAACCTTTGCATGCTGTAGATTAATTGGATAAGAATGAGATTATCCCTTCCTTAATAATGCCAGATTTTTTTGATTAGAATATTAGATGTTATGACAGTTAAAGTGGATTTTTAAAGCATAGGTATCCTGTGTATTTGGTAATATAACAGATAGTTACGATAGCAATTCAAGCAGCATAAGAGTTTAGAGCTGAGGCTACTAACTGTGATAGCAATAGCACTTAGACTTATAAACTACTTGACAATGCTTTACAGCCCTCTCTAAGTGGTTTACAGAGTCACCATATTTCCCCCAACTTTTATCCAGGTCAGAAGGATGGAAGTCTCAGTCAGCCTTGAGCCAGTCAGGATCGAACTACTGGCAATTGGCAGAATTAGTTTGCAATGCTGCACTCAAACCACTGAGAGGGAGGGAGGGAGCGAAGGAGGGAGGAGGGAAGGAAGGAAGGAAGGAAAGAAGGAAGGAAGAAACAAAGGAATGAATGAATGAAGGAATAAGGGTTTTTAGTTGTTTTATTAAATTGGATTGTTACATGTTGTTGTTTTTATCATTGTTGTTAGCCGCCCCGAGTCTGCGGAGAGGGGTGGCATACAAATCCAATAAATAAGTAAGTAAGTAAGTAAGTAAGTAAGTAAGTAAGTAAGTAAGTAAGTAAGTAAGTAAGTAAGTAAGTAAGTAAGTAAACAAACAAACAAACAAACAAAGGAACAAAGGAAGGAGGATAGCAATATATATCACTTCACAGAGCTTTACAGTCCTCTCTAAGCAGTTTTCAGAGTCAGCCTATTGCCCCCAACAATCTGGGTCCTCATTTTACTGACCTTGGAAGGATGGAAAGCTGAGTCAACCTTGAGCCTGGAGAGATTCAAACTGCTAAATTGCAGGCGGATGGCAGTCAGCAGAAATAGCCTGCAGTACTGCACTCTAAGCACTGCGCCACCGCGACTCTTGATGGCTCTATATGTCAGCTCACCCAATGAGACAATACGCCTCTCAATATAGGCATATTATATGCTGCTGAACTCAAGTAGAGGTGCTTGGACATCCGTGTCCTGTCTGTGAGCCTCACTAAAACTCCTGGTTTGTTCTGTGGAAACAAAAATTGGATGCAGTAGGTCAGCCTTCCCAATCACACAACAGCAATAGTGTTTTACAGCCCTCTCTAAGTGGTTTACAGAGGGTAAGCATATTTCCTCGCAACAATCTGGTCCTCATTTTACTGACCTTGGAAGGATGGAAGGCTGAGTCAACCTTGACCCTACTGAGATTCGATCTGCCAAATTGCTGGCAGCTGGTGATCAGCAGAAGTATAGTGTCCTGCTTTACCGAGGTTATAATCTGGTCACTTTACCTTAACCACAAAAACACCATATACAGTGATCCCCCGGTTATTGCGTCCCCAACCATTGCGAACAGGGTAATTTGCGAATTTTGAACCCAGAAGTCAAAATACCATCTACGCATGCATGCCCTTTTTTCTATGGGCACGCATGCGTAGATGGCGCCGGGCAGATCAGCTGCTGGGCGGCTTCCCTGGGTCTTCCCCCTCTTGCTGGCGGGAGGGCGAAGCCCCCCCCCAGCACCCGCTTGCCCGCCCTTCGCCCTTCGCCCGGCCACCCGCTCGCCCACCCGCTCGCCCTTCGCCCGGCCACCCGCTCGCCCTTCGCCCTTCGCCCGGCCGGCTCCGATCGTTTTAAAGCAGGCGCGCCGTTCTCCGCTGACTTCTAAAGCGGGGAAGTTCGCTAGGAGTCAGCGGAGAACGGCGTGCGTTTTAAAGCAGGCGCACGTTTTAAAGCAGGCGCACGTTTTAAAGCAGGCGCACGTTTTAAAGCAGGCGCGCGTTTTAAAGCAGGCGCGCCGTTCTCCGCTGACTTCTAAAGCGGGGAAGTTTGCTAGGAGTCAGCTGAGAACGGCGCGCGTTTTAAAGCAGGCGCGCGTTTTAAAGCAGGCGCGCCGTTCTCCGCTGACTTCTAAAGCGGGGAAGTTCGCTAGGAGTCAGCGGAGAACGGCGCGCCTGCTTTAAAACGATCGGAGCCGGCCGGCTCCGATTGTTTTAAAGCAGGCGCGCCGTTTTCCGCTGACTCCTAGCGAACTTCCCCGCTTTAGAAGTCAGCGGAGAACGACGCGCCTGCTTTAAAACGATCGGAGCTTTCCAATGAGTCCCGAAGACAAACGTCAAACTTCCGCGTTTGTCTTCGGGACTCATTGGAAAGCCGCGCCGGTGTTTTAAAACGTCGCCGCCGACATGGGGGGCTTGCTAGCACCCCCCCAAACCCGGGTTGGGGTTTCGGGGGGTGCTAGCGAGCCCTCCATGTCGGCGGCGACGTTGTAAAACACCCGTGCCGCCCCCAATCTTCGGCTCCTCGCTAGCGCTGCGGAAGTTAAAAACACCATCTGCACATGCGCAGATGGTGTTTTTACTTCCGCAGCGCTACTTCGCGAAAACCTGCTCGTTGCGGGGGGTCCTGGAACGGAACCCTCGCAACGAGCGGGGGATCACTGTATGTTCTCACATGTTAATTTACATTGATAACAACAACAACAACAACAACAACAAAGGAATGTTTATGGAGATTGTCAGCCATCCAGGTCACAGTTGAACCAAAGAGCCATCGTGGGGCTTCCCAGATTCGCCCACGTATCTACAACACTCCGCAGTCTGCATTGGCTGCCGATCAGTTTCCGGTCACAATTCAAAGTGTTGGTCATGACCTTTAAAGCCCTACATGGCATTGGACCAGAGTACCTCCAGAACCGCCTGCTACCGCACAAATCCCAGCGGCCGATAAGGTCCCACAGAGTTGGCCTTCTCCGGGTCCCGTCGACTAAACAATGTCGTCTGACGGGGCCCAGGGGAAGAGCCTTCTCTGTGGCGGCCCCGGCCCACTGGAATCAACTCCCCCCGGAGATTAGAACTGCTCCCACCCTCCTTGTCTTCCGTAAACTACTTAAGACCCACCTATACCACCAGGCATGGGGGATTTGAGACACCTTTCCCCCAGGCTTATTATAATTTATGTTTGGTATGTATGTGCTGTTTGGTTTTTAATTATGATAGGGTTTTTAGTTTTTTTAATATTAGATTTGTGCCAGTATAATATTGTTTTTATCGTTGTTGTGAGCCGCCCCGAGTCTTCGGAGAGGGGCGGCATACAAATCTAATAAATTATTATTATTATTATTATTATTATTATTATTATTATTATTATTATTATTATTGTTATTAAAGGTGTGTAAGGGGCGTGCATAAGCGCACCATTGGGCCTACCATCCCTCTCCTACTATCCTATTGCCTATTTTATCTGTACCTATCCTGCTAATGTTTATGTTTATGCTAATACCTACTACCTTGTACATGCTTGACAAAATAAATAAATAAAACAAATAGTAGATGCATCTGAGCAATAATATTCTCCACTGAAAGGCAACGAATTTCATTTCTCCGTCTGAGTTTGGTAGACGGCGTCTGTGTAATATATTGTAGATATTTGACTTCTGTTACACATGCTTTTTTTCCTTCTTCTTATTGTTCTGTAAATACCACCAGAGCGGATAGCGATTTAGCCAGACAAGAAATTCCCTTGGAGCCTGGCCTTTTCAGAGTGGCTTTTTAAAAAAAACCAAAACATTTAAAAGTGGTTTTAAGGTTAAAGACTGGGAGGAAAAGTGGAAAAAACCAATTAAAAATTACTTAGAAATAGGGCAGTTAAAATGCTTGGGGACACATTTTAAACGATGCTGTCTCTTCAACTTCTGGGCTCCAAGGGAAAAGGATGCTAATACAAGCTGTCAAATATGAAAGGTTAAAAAAAACCATTTAAAAAAGAAAAAAAATATGTGTCAGTCTGTGTTCTGTCTGGGTCCCCCCAGACGCCAACACCAACCAAAAAGAGAAGCCAGACACACTGGTAAAAAGCAAAGGCAGTTTATATACTGGAAAGCAAACACAGGTAACAAAAACTGTTCTTACAGACAGGAACATGATGAAGCTTCACAGAGATTTCACGAAGGCCAGGCAATAAAACAGGATTCTTGCTGGCAAAAACAACACTGGAGATAATAAAACCCACGCCTCCCCCAAGTCTTCCAGACTTCTAGGCCACAAGCCAAGATCAGAGACGCCAAGAATCGAAGCAAGGTCACAGGACTCCAAGTTGATAACTCTCCACAAGACTGTAAGGGTGGGCCTGCCTTTTCAACCCTGCTGAGGAGAACCACACCCAAACCCAGCTGTTGCCAATTCAGGGATGGAAATATCTTGCTAATTGGCCCCTTCTTTGAGCTGCACATCTCTGCCTCATGTCTATTATAGCCTGTGCGTCTTCATCCAATGAATCCAGGCTACTAGCTGGGGAGAGCCCCCCCCCAGGGGTCTCAGACTGCTCTCCCTCCTCCTCTCCCTGACGTTCCTCTCCCCCGTCTGCCTGGTCCTCCCCCTCCTGGTCACTGTCCTCCTCCTCTGGGCATGGATCCGGCAGAGCTCCAGACGGTCCCTGAGGAGCCTCAGGCTGAATCACAACAGTCTGTTGCTAAATATTCTGCCAAAAAGGGTATCTAATTGTTGTCATTTCCTCCCAATGCCCTGAAGGGTCTTTTGGTCCAGGGATGGGTTCTAATTTCTGCTTTGCTTCCTCCTGTATCGTGTGCAATGGCAAACACCCCCCCCCAAAAAAAAATAGCTGAAAACAAATGGTGACTGCATGCACAGTCCCAGAAACCTGGCTTCTGAACATGTGCAGAAGGGAAAGAAGGGTGAAAATCCTCCCCAATTCAAAAAATAATCCCCCCAAAAAAGCTGAAAACAAGATGGCGATTTTGCAGTATCCTTTGTCAGAAATAAGTTCATTTCTGAAGGTAATATTTATTTATTTATTTATTTATTTATTTTATTTATTTATTGGATTTATATGCCGTCCCTCTCTGAAAACTCGGGGCGGCTAACAGCAATCATAAACAGTGTACAATAATAATCCAATACTAAAAGCGAATTAAAACCCCCTTAATATAAAAAACCAAACAGACATACAAACATACCATGCACACAATTGTAAAGGCCTAGGGGGAGAAGGAATCTTAATTCCCCCATGCCTGGCGGCAGAGGTGGGTTTTAAGTAGCTTACGAAAGGCAAGTAGGGTGGGGGCAATTCTAATCTCTGGGGGGAGTTGGTTCCAGAAGGCCGGGGCCGCCACAGAGATGGCTCTTCCCCTGGGTCCCGCCAAGCGGCATTGTTTAGTTGACGGGACCCGGCGAAGACCCACTCTGTGGGACCTACAATGCAGGTAAATTGTTTGTAACCATAGGTAGGCTGATATAAGCAATAATCAGTATGCAAACATGGGTTTGCTAATTGTGCTGCAACCTGATTGGCTGTAACCTATATAGGGAGTAAACACCCTTGCATGGGTGTGGTTTGTTATAGCAGAGAGTGGTTTGTCATACAGTGGTTTGTTCTCGGTTGTTTGTTATACTGTTTGTTGGTTTAGTGCTTTGTGGTTTGTGGGTGGTTGCAGTGGTGGATGTAATAGTAGTGTATGATAGTACAGAGGTACACAGTGAAGGGCTACCAAAATCTTTACTACTACATTGTGGGCGTGGCTTATGCAGGATGCCCTGCATTTTCTTTCAACATATTTCAGTGCAAATTGGGTCCTCTGGGGTGGAGCTCCATTTTTGCTACCCCACTGCGTCCCTCCCCCATCTTGGCAGTAGCTCACCCCTGGTAGTGCCTCTACTTACGAACTTAATTCGTTCTGTGACCAGGTTCTTAAGTAGAAAAGTTTGTAAGAAGAAGCAATTTTTCCCATAGGAGTCAATGTAAAAGCAAATAATGTGTGTGATTGGGGAAACCAAAGGGAGGGTGGAGGCCCTGTTTCCTCCCAGGAGATTCCTAGAGAGGCCTCACGGAGGCTTCTCCCTGCCTTTTCCGGGCCTGTTTCCTCCCAGGAGATTCCTAGAGAGGCCCCACAGAGGCTTCTCCCTGCCTTTTCTGGTTATAGTTTCGGAGGCTTGGGTTTGTAAGTGGAAAATGGTTCTTGAGAAGAGGTAAAAAAAATCTTGAACACCCGGTTCTTATCTAGAAAAGTTCTTAAGTAGAGGCGTTTGTAGGTAGAGGTACCATTGTATTGCGATAGTTTATTTAGAGAAGCATTTTGCTAAGAAGAAAAGTAAAATAAATTTTTACAAGAAAGCCTGCTGCAGTGCATTTCATTGAAGATTTCAATAATTAGATATAGTGGTGAACAGTGGCTAGCTGGTGGGGTTACCTTCCATGTGCGCAAAACTCTCACCCAACATCCTTGCCCTGCCACATCCACCAAGCCATGCCCACAGAACTGGGAGGAAAAAGCGAAAGAGGAAAGAGGAAGGAAAAGAAGAAAGGATGGGAAGAGATCAAGGAAGGAGAAATAAGAAAAGAGGGGAAGGAAGAAGGAAGGAGAATAAAGAGGGAAGGAGAAAAGGAAAAGGAAGGAAGGAAGCAAGGAAGGAAGCAAGCAAAGAAGGAAGCAAAGAAGGAGGGAAGGAAAGAAAAGAAAAGGAAGGCAGGAAGCAAGGAAGGAAGGAAGCAAAGAAAGAGGGAAGGAAAGAAAAGAAAAGGAAGGAAAGAAGGAAAGAAGCAAGGAAGGAAGGAAGCAAAGAAGGAGGGAAGGAAAGAAAAGAAAAGAAAAGAAAAGGAAGGAAAGAAGGAAGGAAGCAAAGAAGGAAGCAAAGAAGGAGGGAAGAAAAAAAGGAAGGAAGGAAGCAAGGAAGGAAGGAAGGAAGGAAGCAAAGAAGGAAGCAAAGAAGGAGGGAAGGAAAGAAAAGAAAAGAAAAGGAAGGAAGCAAGGAAGGAAGGAAGCAAAGAAGGAGGGAAGGAAAGAAAAGAAAAGGAAGGAAGGAAAGAAGCAAGGAAGGAAGCAAGCAAAGAAGGAGGGAAGGAAAGAAAAGAAAAGGAAGGAAAGAAAGAAGGAAGGAAGCAAAGAAGGAAGCAAAGAAGGAGGGAAGAAAAGAAAAGAAAAGGAAGGAAGCAAGGAAGGAACGAAGCAAAAAAGGAGGGAAGGAAAGAAAAGAAGAGGAAGGAAGGAAGGAAGGAAGGAAGGAGATTAGGCATTGTCAAACACAAAAGGTCTTCCCTGAGGCAGCCGTCAATGAAATAAACTTTGACACCCCTGATTTAGAATTTTTTATTTTTTGCAAACACGGGAAAGGCACATGGGCCGGTTTGAATCTCTGGGAGAGTCCATCCCCATCTAGCTACACCCCTGTGCATCATTGGAACCCATGTCCTTGTCTTTATGCCACACGCATAGTATCTTTCCCCTTTGTCCTTTCTTCCTTTTTGCGCTAAATTAGGTTCAGCCGGATTGATACATCCCAGCCCTGAGCTATAAACCACGAGTAACAAGTTTACGGCTGGGTTCGCACAAAACGTTAGGTCATAAATCATGACTTTAAGCCAACAATGGCTAGCTTTGCTCAGTCCGTTAAATCAAAAAAAGGCAATATGCCTTAGCAAGGGCTATCAATCCAACCTTTGTGTTTTCCCTAGCCAGCCAACCAGCCAGCCAAAGATTTCAGGTTCCTAAATAATCAGACAACTTTGCTTCACGCCTCTTTACTAGGCTGAACAAGGACGGGACAAGAGAGAAATAAGAACATGCAAAATAAAACTTCCTACGTACTCCATAGGCTTCCAAATATTCTCCCACCGATGGAACATTTGGGCCCTCCAGCTAAAGATTCCAGATGGGCTATAAAATGGTTTGGGTTTTGGCCCACTATAGAAGGACAAGCGGTACTCTGATTATCACAAAACAGCTCTGAATATATTGCACACCTTGTGCGGGGCCAGATGCCATGAGCTCCACAAGACGCAATGGGTGGAAACTAATCAAGGAGAGAGGTAACCTAGAACTAAGGACAAATTTCCCTGTCAGGTGGAACAATTAATCAATGGAACAGCTTGCCTCCAAAAGTTGTAAATGTTCCAACTCTGGAAGATTTTAAGAGGATGTTGCATAACTATCTGTCTGAAGTAGTGCAGGGCTTTCTATCTAAGTAGGAGGCTGGACTTCCATTCTATTCCAGTCCATTGTTCTATTCTATTTTATTCTTCTCTACTCTATTCTACTCTGCTCTGCTCTGCTCCATTGTTCTGTTCTGTTCTGTTCCATTCCATTCCATTCCACTACACTACACTACACTACATTATTCTATTCTATTCTTCTCTACTCTATTCTTCTCTGCTCTGCTCCATTGTTCTGTTCCGTTCCGTTCCATTCCATTCCACTACACTACACTACACTACACTACACTACACTACACTACACTACACTACATTATTCTATTCTATTCTTCTCTACTCTACTCCAATCCAATCCACTCCACTCCATTCCATTGTTCTATTCGGTTCTGTTCCATTCCATTCCACTACACTACACTACACTACAATGCATTATTCTATTCTATTCTTCTCTACTCTATTCTACTCTGCTCTGCTCCATTGTTCTGTTCTGTTCCATTCCATTCCATTCCACTACACTACACCACACTACATTAATCTATTCTATTCTTCTCTACTCTACTCCACTCCAATCCAATCCAATCCACTCCATTCCATTGTTCTGTTCAGTTCTGTTCCATTCCGTTCTATTCCACTACACTACACTATATATTGTTCTATTCTATTCTTCTCTACTCTACACTACTCCATTCCATTCCACTCCACTCCACTGTTCTATTCTATTCCATTCCATTCGCTTTTTTTTTTAAAAAAAGAAAGTTTGTTTGTTTTATAGCATTAAAACTCACTCGGTATCCCAGGAAACCAGAGCAGGAAGTTCATTCCTCTGCTTGGCTCACCTGGGATCAAAGCTCAGCTGCTTCTTTCGGTAATAAACAGACTGTAGAAGAAGCCGAAATGTATGTGCAGCTTCCCCAGGGCTCCTGCAGGCATTTTAGGGTTTGTTTGTTTTTTAGCAGGGAGATTCCCCCCTCCCTCACTTTCTTCTTCCATCATCAACGTTCTCCTTTGCCTGCTGCCACTCATCTCTAGGTGCAGCTCCTTTGTGGCCTGGTAGAGGCAAAGCTCAGGTGTTGGGTGGAGGGAATAATAATAATAATAATAATAATAATTTATTAGATTTGTATGCCGCCCCTCTCCGAAGACTCGGGGCGGCTCACAACAAGCGATAAAACAATATTGTACAGGCACAAATCTAATATTAAGAAAAAACTAAAAACCCTATCAATTTAAAAAACCAAACAACACATACATACAGGGCATCGTCTGCCTGGAAAATGCACCGAGAGAGTAAATCTCATCCCCACAGAGACTTTGCTTTGAAGTTCTGTCCCAGGACATGCCGTATCTTGATCAAAAGGATTGCAGAAAGAGCATTGCAGAAAGAATGTTATTTTGAACAAAGAGATTTATTCTGCCGCTTGGTAAACTTTTCTTTCTTTCTTTCTTTCTTTCTTTCTTTCTTTCTTTCTTTCTTTCTTTCTTTCTTCCTTCCTTCCTTCCTTCCTTCCTTCCTTCCTTCCTTCCTTCCTTCTTTCTTTCTTTCTTTCTTTCTTTCTCTTCCTTCCTTCTTTTCTTCCTTCCTTCCCTCCCTCCTTCCTTCCTTTTCTTCTTCCCTTCCCTCCCTCCCTCCTTTCTTTCTCCCCCCTCTCTTTCACATCAGTCGCAGATAAGGAAGAATGGGATCACTTCAGTTCTGCTGCCAAAAAAAGAAGAAGTATTAATGAATGAATGGAAATGTTGTTGGGTTTGAGGTTGGTTGAGGTAGAAATATTCTAAGATCTTCTAATAGGAGGGACTCCAGGAAGAATATTGTGCAGATATCACAGATTTTATTTTGGCTCATGCATCCCTGAGCAAGGTAAACAACTCCCAGCCTTCATCAGCAGATTCCACCGGGGGCAAAACAGGCCTGCAGCATGTGGATGTCTCCCCCACATCCACAGTCCTTGGGGCAGGAGCTGGGCCAAAACTAACCATAACAGTCTACAGCAGAGGTCTTCAAACTTGGCAACTTTAAGACTTGTGGACTTCAACTTCAGTTATGGGAGTTGAAGTCGACGAGTCTTAAAGTTGCCAAGTTTGAGGACCCTTGGTCTACAGTCAACCTCATTGCATACCTAAAATGTCTGTAAGGGACATAGTCCCTTTTACTCAGGGCTTGCCACAAAGAAGAGGGAGTCAAAGCACTTGAGGGCAGGACAAGAAGCAATGGATGGAAACTAATCAAGGAGAGAAGCAACTTAGAACTGTTGTGGTTAGCTCTGCCCCAGCTCCTGCCCCAAGGACTGTGGATGTGGGGGAGACATCCACATGCTGCAGGCCTGTTTTGCCCCCAGTGGAATCTGATGATGAAGGCTCCTCTGACCAAGAAGACATGAGTGACAGGGAGGAGGAGAGTGTGGCAGACAGCTCAGAAGGAGATCAGTTATCTAGCTCCTCCTTGGATTCAGAACAAGAGTTAATGATACAGCCACGCATGCATAGGCAACAACAACTGAGAGATTATTATCAAAGAAAATGAGGCCACCTGTGGTTGGTTGGGGCTGTGGTCATTAGTGAGGCTGCTATAAAGAGCAGCCTGTGGGTTTGGCTATTGTGGAGGATTATCTGATCGTTGTGTTTTGTGCCTGCCTTGCTGACTTTGACCTTTGTGTGCTGGTTTTTCCCCGCTTTGAAACTAAACCAGAGCAAAGTGTGTGTCACTTTGTGAAAGAAGAAGGACTGTGAATTACCTCACAGCTGCAAGCTAAGTATCACAGAACTGATAAGGGACTTGTACAAATTACCAGTTTGGTTGGAGACATGAGTGCTCTTTGCTATACCAAAAGAGGACTTAGTTTAAGTGAATTTTCATTATAAAGAACATTGTTTTGAATTTTAAACGTGTGTGTGTGTCTGAAAATTGAACCTGTGCATTTTTGGGAGGATTCTGCCAGAGAGCCCGACAGAACAAGAACTAAGAAATTTCCTGATGGAACAATTAATCCGTGGAACAGCTTGCCTCCAGAAGTTGTGGATGCTCCACCACTGGACGTTTTTAAGAAGACGTTGGATAACCACTTGTGGGAAGTAGTCTAGGGTTTTCTGTCTAAGCAGGGGGTTGCACTGGCAGACCTCCAAGATTCCTTCCAACTCTAAAATACTCAATCTGTTCTCTTCTGTTCTATCCAGTGGAAGTGATTGGTTTAATCATGGCAAGATTCTATGCCTCCCTTCCATAGCTGTATAGCTGACAGCAATGGGTTTTTTTTTTCATCTGCAAAGATTTGGCTGAAAGATTTTTATTCTCTACACTGTAAAAAGTTTTTGACAGGTTTTGAGACTCCATATTTCCAAAGTGCATTATTATTTTTCTTTTAGAATATAGGCACTGCTGAGGTATTCTAAATCTAGAGCTGGGATTTATGAAGATTGCATTCTTTCCATTTATCTGGTGTTGTTTCTTACCCCCCCTCTTGTCATGGACAGGTTAAAAGAGCACCAATATTTCCTTCCTTGCAAAAAATTGTTTCTGATGTTCTGAAAGTTTTCTTCTCCTGTAAAAGGCATTCGTTTTGTTGGCTTAATTTTCAGATGGCTATTGTTGACGTTGTTTGGGCATTGTGTTTTGAGCTGATTTTTTGACTGTACATCACTCTGCAATTTATTTTTATTTATTTCTTTTGTTTTTATTTATTTATTTCTTTTGTCAAGCATATATATGATTGCAGAAAAAGTATAAACATGATTGTGAATACATCAAATGTACAAACATGGTTATGAGTACGTGAGATGGATACAAATACATGGGGTCATTAGGACAGAGACGGTAGAGACCTCTTAGGAATGAGGTAGATAAGAACATAGAGAATTTTTCTCTATCCACCTTTTCTATCTCATGCATGATTTTATATACTTCGATCAAGTCACCCCTTAAATGCCGCCTTTCAAGGCTAAAAAAACCAAGGCATTGCAACCTGGTTTCATTAGGGAAGTACTCCATTTCCTTGATCATACTTGTTGATAGTCTAAGGTTAAAGTTTTGGGGGTTTGAGGAAGAAACTACAGAGTCAGGTCAGTGGTGGGTTGCCTCCGGTTCGAACCAATTCTTAGAACTGGTGGTCCGGAGACCAGTAGCAAAGTAATTCAGAACCTACTACTGAGTCAGGTAATGTATTCCAGGCATTGACTACTCTGCTGCTAAAGTCATATATTTTGCAATTAACTTTGGAGCAGTTTATATCTATTGTGTGCTTGTGTATTGTTTTGGTTGAAGCTGAAGTTGTCACTGACAGGTAGGACATTGTAGCAGATAATTTTAACTTAGGTTAGATCGAAGGTGGCATAGTTCTAAATTGTCTAAGCCCAAAATTTCAAGTCTAGTGGTCTAAGATATATGAACAGAGGACTGGAGGACTCTCCTTGTGAAATATCTCTGGACATTTTCAAGTGTATTAATATCTGACACGTGTTGTGGGTTCCAGACAGAGAAGCTGTATTTGAGAATTGGTCTAGCAAATATTTTATATACTCTGGTTAAAAGTGCTATATTTTCAGAGAAAAAGCTTTGTAATATTAGATTAACAACTCTTAATGCTTTTTTTGGCAGTTGTTACAATGGGCTCTGGCACTTAGAACATTAGAGTTGAGTACTCCAAGGTCTTTAATTGAGGATCATCAACAAGGTCATGATAATCTAGCTTGTATTTTCTCTTCTGATTATTTTTGCCAGTGTGTAATACTGAGCATTTATTGATTGAGATTTGAAGTTGCTACTTGTGAATAATTTTACATCATCAGTGAACAGGACACAGTTGCTTTTTAATATGATTTCAAAGGTCACTTATGTAAAATATTAGGAGTGTTGGCCCTAAGACACCACTCTTAACAGATACAGGGTTTGATAGAGTGCTCCTTATTTTGACCACTTGTTGCCTGTTTGACAGGAACACAGCTCTCCAAAAGTGCCACAAGATTTTAATTTTAGAAGTAGTTTGTCATGTGCCACTGATCTTACTTCCTGGTTGGAAAGCATCCTTTGAAACTGAAATTTAGACAGTCAGGAAAACAGCACCTCTTGTCCTCTCAAGCACCTTCCAAAAAGAGTTGGTGTAAAAAAAAGCAGAAATAGTTTCATCGAAACAGGAAAAATATGTCCTCCCTCCCTCCCTCCTCCTTCCTTCCTTCCTTCCTCCTTCCTTCCTTCCTTCCTCCTTCCTTCCTTCCTTCCTCCCTCCCTCCTTCCTTCCTTCCTCCTTCCTCCTTTCCTTCCTTCCTTCCTTCCTTCTCTCCCTCGCTCCTTCCTTCCTTCCTTCCATCCTTCCTTCCTTCCATCCTTCCATCCTTCCATTCTTCCTTCCTTCCTTCCATCCTTCCTTCCTTCCTTCCGTTTTAAAAAAATATTTTAAGTTGTAAATTATTAGATTTGTTATGAACTGTTTTATTGTGTTGTGAGCCGCCCAGAGTCTATGGAGAGGGGCGGCATACAAATCAAATCAAATCAGATCAGATCAGATCAAATCAAATCAAATCAAATCAAATCAAATCAAATCAAATCAAATCAAATCAAATCAAATCAAAAAAAATAAATAGACAAACTTAACCCCAACTCCTCAGTTTTCTCCTCCAAAATTTTTGATGGGGTAGAAAATGATAAAATATGCAGGAAGGTTGATCACCAGACTTCACATTAACCCCAAATCATTCAAATCAATTTTGGCGATTCCCCTGCGCTTACTCACTTCTTTTGTTTCTAATTTTAATAATAACTGAAATCATGCATTGAAATGTGCATCTGGTACATTACTGAATGGTAGATGTAGTCCTGGACTTAAGAGCCGAAGTGCGCAGTGGGTAGAGTGCAGTACTGCAGGCTACTAAAGCTGACTGCTAGATCTGCAGATCAGCGGTTCAAATCTTCCGAGGTGGGTAAAATGAGGACCCGGATTGTGGGGGCAATATGCTGGCTCTGTTAAAAAGAGCTATTGCTAACATGCTGTTATGCCCTTTGTTAAACTGAGCCGGGGTGGCGCAGCAGGTAGAGTGCTGTACTGCAGGCCACTGAAGCTGACTATAGATCTGAAGGTCAGCGGTTCAAATCTCATCACCGGCTCAAGGTTGACTCAGCCTTCCATCCTTCCGAGGTGGGTAAAATGAGGACCCGGATTATGGGGGCAATAGTCTGTTAAAAAAAAGTGCTATTGGTAACATGTTGTAAGGCACCCTGAGTCTAAGGAGAAGGGCGGCATAAAAATCGAATAAATAAATAAATAAATTATAAATAAACTACTACTACTGCTGCTGCTGCTGCTACTGCTACTGCCACTGCCACTACTACTACCACTACTACTACCATTGCCACTGCCATTATTATTATTATTATTATTATTATTATTATTATTATTATTATTATTATCATTATTATTATTATTATTATTATTATTATTATTATTAAATTGTGCATCCCTTCTTAAAGTTCTTATGAGACCCAAACTTGCATTTCTTTAACATTTGCAACCTAGACCTGCCTTCTTCTATTTTTTTTTTTACCGAAGTTTAATACTCATGGAAAGTTTGGCTGGTGCCTTCTTGTTCACACTTAATTTGCTCTTGACTCCTCTTTACGCCTTCCACCCTAGCTGTGAAGGACTTTCCAATTTAGGAAGCACATGGTCTGATAAGAAGGGTGAAAGGAACTGAAGACCAGCAGTCCTGTTAACACCTCAAAGGCTTCCAGGGATCCTCCTTAGACCATCTTCACGTTGGCATCCAAAGGATATTTCTTTGAACATGTGCACAACCAGCATGCCTGAGTTGTGATGAACTGGAAAATGTAGTGGATTGAGAAACTGTGACCATCTGTAAATACAGTGGTACCTCTACCTACAAACACCTCTACTTGCAAACTTTTCTAGATAAGAACCGGGTGTTCAAGATATTTTTGCCTCTTCTCAAGAACCATTTTCCACTTACAAACCCGAGCCTCCGAAACTGTAACCGGAAAAGGTAGGGAGAAGCCTCTGTGGGGCCTCTCTAGGAATCTCCTGGGAGGAAAGAGGGCCGGAAAAGGCAGGGATAAGCCTCTGTGGGGCCTCTCTAGGAATCTCCTGGGAGGAAAGAGGGCCGGAAAAGGTGGGGTGAAGCCTCTGTGGGACCTCTCTAGGAATCTCCTGCAAGGAAACAGGGCCGGAAAAGGTGGGGAGAAGCCTCTGTGGGGCCTCTCTAGGAATCTCTTGGGAGGAAAGAGGGCCGGAAAAGGTGGGGTGAAGCCTCTGTGGGACCTCTCTAGAAATCTCCTGGGAGGAAACAGCGCTGGAAAAGGCGGGGAGAAGACTCTGTGGGGCCTCTCTAGGAATCTCCTGGGAGGAAAGAGGGCCGGAAAAGGTGGGGAGAAGCCTCTGTGGGGCCTCTCTAGGAATCTCCTGGGAGGAAACAGGGCCTCCACCCTCCCTGTGGTTTCCCCAATCCCACACATTATTTGCTTTTACATTGATCCCTATGGGGAAAAAATACTTCTTCTTACAAACTTTTCTACTTAAGAACCTGGTCATGGAATGAATTAAGTTCGAAAGTAGAGGTACTACTGTACCATATTTTTCGGAGTATGAGACACACCTTAGTTTTGGGGGAGGAAAATAGGGGGGAAAGATCTACCTACCAGGTATTCAATCTGGCTAGTGTCCTTAGTCATGTCAGTTTAAGCAGATTATTTTATCCCCTGGTTAGGGCTGAAAAAATCTTTTTCGGAGGGAGTAGCAATGAAAACAAGCCTGCAAAGACTCAGGGCTGGAAAAAAATCTTCTCCAGTGGGAGCAGAAATGAAAAAATCTTGCAAGCCAGGAAGATTGTTGGTACCATGTTAGGGCTGAAAAAAAACCTTTTTTGGAGGGAGTAGCAATGAAAATAAACCTGCAAGCTGGGAAGAGCTGGGAAGAAACTGAATACCCTGTGAGACTAGACTTTCAATCCTGGGCTTAAAAAGCTTAGAACTAAGATGCCTTAAACATGATCTAAGTATTGCCCACAAGATCATATGCTGCAATGTCCTGTCTGTCGGCGACTACTTCAGCTTCAACTACAACACAAGAGCACACAACAGATTTAAAGTTAATATTAACCGCTGCAAACTTGACTGTAAAAATGTTGTCGAAGTGTGGAACTCATTACCGGATTCCATAGTGTCATCCCCAAACCCCCAACACTTTACCCTTATACTATCCACAGTTGACCTCTCCAGATTACTAAGAGGTCAGTAAGGGGTGAGGACAAGTGCACTAGAGTGCCTTATGTCCTCTGTCCTATTGCTCTCCTATATCTCCTATACCACGAATCCCAGCGGCCGATAAGGTCCCACAGAGTTGGCCTTCTCCGGGTCCCGTCGACCAAACAATGTCGTTTGGCGGGCCCCAGGGAAAGAGCCTTCTCTGTGGTGGCCCCGGCCCTCTGGAATCAACTCCCCCCGGAGATTAGAACGGCCCCCACCCTCCTTATCTTTCGCAAATAACTCAAGACCCACCTATATCACCAGGCATGGGGGAACTGAGACACTTCCCCCAGGCTTTATATTTTATGTTTGGTATGTATGTGTTGTATGGTTTTAATTGCTGGGGTTTTATATATTTTTTCTTCAATATTAGATTTGTATCATGGTTATATTGTTTTTATTGTTGTTGTGAGCCGCCCCGAGTCTTCTTTAGCTCTGCAAAATGAGCCGGGGTGGTGCAGCAGGTAGAGTGCTGTACTAGAGGCCACTGAAGCTGACTGTAGATCTGAAGGTCAGCGGTTCAAATCTCATCACCGGCTCAAGGTTGACTCAACCTTCCATCCTTCCGAGGTGGGTAAAATGAGGAGCCGGATTGTGGGGGCAATATGCTGGCTCTGTTAAAAAGTGCTATTGCTAACATGTTGTAAGCCGCCCTGAGTCTAAGGAGAAGGGCGGCATAAAAATAGAATAAATAAATAAATAAATAAATAAATCTTATAAATTATTATTATTATTATTATTATTATTATTATTATTATTTTCCTATATTTCTTCTTTTCTTTCATTGATATATTTTATTCCTACATCTTCTCTTCTATTCTTTCTTAGATATATTTTACTATGAGTATATCCTCTACAACTTTCATTATGTACTTTACTATGTGTATACCCACTAAAACCCTCATTGTGTATTGGACAAAATAAATAAATAAATAAAATAAATAAATAAGACCGTTAGTACCTCATTAAAAAAAGCTACAGAGTATTATATCCCCCAAATTTTCAGCCTCTTTTAAGAGGGTGGGGGAAATTTCATCTTATACTCCAAAATATACAGGATATTTAAACAAACCAGCACAACACCAAGCTTCTCTGTCTCTTCTGTAAATGAGTAAACCAAGAAAACAAACCCCACTCCTTACAAACACTGATGTTGTTACTTACTTATTTATTTATTTATTAGTTGGACTTGTATGCCGCCCCTCTCCGAAGACTCGGGGCGGCTCACAACAAGTAAAAACAGTCACAACAATCCAATTAATTAAAATATTTAACGATTTAAGAAAAAACCCATGTAGTAGCAAACACACACACAAGCATACCATGTATAAATTAACATGCCCAGGGGAGATGTTTAGTTTCCCCATGCCTGACGGCAAAGGTGAGTCTTAAGGAGTTTTCGGAAGGCAGGAAGAGTAGGGGCAGTTCTAATCTCCGGGGGGAGTTGGTTCCAGAGAGCCGGCACCACCACAGAGAAGGCTCTTCCCCTGGGACCCGCCAACCGGCATTGTTTAGTTGACGGGACCCGGAGAAGGCCCACTCTGTGGGACCTAATCGGTCGCTGGGATTCGTGCGGCAGGAGGCGGTCTCGGAGATATTCTGGTCCGATGCCATGAAGGGCTTTAAAGGTCATAACCAACACTTTGAATTGTGACCGGAAATTGATCGGCAGCCAATGCAGACTGCGGAGTGATGGTGAAACATGGGCGTACCTAGGTAAGCCCATGACTGCTCTCGCAGCTGCATTCTGCACGATCTGAAGTTTCCGAACACTTTTCAAAGGTAGCCCCATGTAGAGAGCATTACAGTAGTCGAACCTCGAGGTGATGAGGGCATGAGTGACTGTGAGCAATGAGTCCCGGTCCAGATAGGGCCGCAACTGATGCACCAGGCGAACCTGGGCAAACGCCCCCCTCGCCACAGCTGAGAGATGGTTTTCTAATGTGAGCTGTGGATCGAGGAGGACGCCCAAGTTGTGGACCCTCTCTGAGGGGGTCAATAATTCCTCCCCCCAGGGTAATGGATGGACAGATGGAATTGTCCTTGGGAGGCAAAACCCACAGCCACTCCGTCTTATCCGGGTTGAGTTTGAGTCTGTTGTACTTCATTGGGTAATGAAACATCTGCAAGAAAACAACCAAACTCACCCTCATTTCAACCCTGAGCTACAAATATTCTCCTTTATCAGTTCTCTGTCTCTCTCTTGGCCATCACAATGCCAGTCTCCTTTATCTATTTCCATTGGGGAAAAAATGATGAGGGGTGGGTGGGAATAAGAACTGTACAGAGAGACTTAGCTCCCAAAACATGAAAAATGGTCACAATTGCAGATTGCTTTCATTCTCTTGAACAGATCCCTTTCTTTGGGTGGGAAAAATATTAATAGACTGGAAGGGATTGTCTGTATTTGTGCTTATCTGTGTCAGTGCTGCTCATTTGCAGCACTAATCAGAAAGTGTACATGAGTCTGTGTAGTGTATTATATTACACAAACGAGCCCTAGCAACTGCTGTAGCAAAATAAATTAGTAGCTGTTGTCGACAGCCACGGAAACAGTAATAAACATGTTTATGAGCAAGGCGAACCTCTATTGTGTTCAATCTCTCACTTGCAAATTAAGTGTCTACAGATGTATTGCATAAGCCACCCTTGACTTTCCGTGATAAAAGAGGAAGTGCATAAATATACTTCAGAATGACTTCATTTTAATTTCCCCTCTCTAATCAAAGCCTCATTTGGTAGTGATTTAATGCATCAAGTCTGCTGGTTGTGCAACCCTTTTAAAGACCTTAGAGTTGATTCATCTGTCATATAATTGAGGTTACACAGCATGTTAAGTTATAATTTGCTTTTGCATAACTGAATATCTATCATCTATGTGTATATTTGACTCTGCCTGTGTGCCTGCCTGCCTCTCTATCTATCCATCTATCCATCCATCCATCCATCCATCCATCCATCCATCCATCCATCCATCCATCCATCCATCCATCTACTCTATCTATCTATCTATCTATCTATCTATCTATCTATCTATCTATCTATCTATCTATCTATCTATCTATCTATCATCTATCTATCATCTATCTATCTATCTATCTATCTATCTATCTATCTATCTATCTAAAGTGAAAAATAAAAAGAGCAAGTATAAAAGGTGGAAAGAGGGATAAATAACTATGGCAGACTGAAGGAAAAATCCATTGTGTATAAAATAATGTAAGTTTTATTTTAAGAATATCAGTATTTGCTGTCTGTAGTTTCTGTCTTTAACAAGATAAGGATTTCCTATTTTTCCTTATCTGGTGACTGTCATTTTGGGATCTGTTTTTAACAAGATAAATGTTTGCTGTTTAACAAGATAAATGTTTGCTGTTTACCCAATAAACCATATAAGGTACTATTCATCTCCAGGAGAAAGAAACAGGATGTAGACCATATCTTTCAGCTGTGGCGAGGGGGGCGTTTGCCCAGGTTCGCCTGGTGCATCAGTTGCGACCCTATTTGGACCGGGAGTCACTGCTCACAGTCACTCATGCCCTCATCACCTCGAGGCTCGACTACTGTAATGCTCTCTACATGGGGCTACCTTTGAAAAGTGTTCGGAAACTTCAGATCGTGTAGAATGCAGCTGCGAGAACAATCATGGGCTTCCCTAAATATGCCCATGTCACACCAACACTCCACAGTCTGCATTGGTTGCCAATCAGTTTCCGGTCACAATTCAAAGTGTTGGTTATGACCGATAAAGCCCTTCATGGCACTGGACCAGATTACCTCAGGGACTGCCTTCTGCCGCACAAATCCCAGCAGCCAGTTAGGTCCCACAGAGTGGGCCTTCTCCGGGTCCTGTCAACTAAACAATGCCTCTTGGCGGGACCCAGGAGAAGAGCCTTCTCTGTGGCGGCCCCTGCCCTCTGGAACCAACTCCCCCCAGAGATTAGAATTGCCCCCACCCTCCTTGCTTTTCGTAAGCTACTTAAAACCCACCTCTGCCACCAGGCATGGGGGAATTAAGACTTTTCCCCCCCTAGGCCATTACAACTGTATACATGGTATGTTTGTATGTATGTTTGGTTTTTATATATTAAGGGGTTTTAATTTGCTTTTAGTATTGGATTTTATTGTATATTTTCATGATTGTTGTTAGCCGCCCCGAGTTTTCGGAGAGGGGCGGCATATAAATCCAATAAAACTAAACTAAACTAATATTTAGGCAAGGAATTCTGTGTACCCATATGATAAGTTGAGGAATTCTATGTACCTTTGTGATTTGTAAAACCTATATAACCTTCTCTTTAGCTTCTGTACAAGTGTCTCTTCCCTTATGAAGAGTACCCGCTTTGCAAACCGTTTTTGGTATACCCAGAGAGAATAAACATGTCTGTTCTCTTTGTCCAAACGTCTCGTGTGAACTTTTTCATAAAATTTCAGTGCACAAGACTATCACCAAATAGCCCGAGCCTGTAATTTGAAGTGAGGAAAACTAAGGCTCAAAATGAACAAAGGCTTATGACAACAATAAAAAATACCCTCCCACCCCCATAAAAAGCTTTTTCCAACATGTTAAAAAAACAAGAAAAAAAGTCAAGGAAACAATTTGTTCACTGCTGGGAGAAAATGGCAAGAAGGTGACAAACAACAGGGAGAAAGTAGAACTGTTTAACTCATTTTTTTGCCTCTGTCTTTACACAAAGAGGAAAAAAAAACACTCCAACCTATCAAAAACAGCACCACAAAAACAGATGAGGAACACAAGAAAAAAATGGTAAGTGAACATCTGCATACCCTAAATGAATTTAAATCACCAGAATTGAATGAATCACATCCCAAGGTTCTGAAGGAACTGGTAGACAAGATCTCAGAAACACTGAACTATATCTTTCCAAGATCCTGATGCACCATGGCACTGCCAGAGAACTGGAAAAGAGCTGATGTATTTCCCATCTTCAAAAAAAGAAAAAAAACCAGATCCAGGACATGACAGACCTATCAGCCTGACCTCAATACCAGGGAAGATTCTGGAAAAGATAATCAATCAACGAATCAGTGAGCACCTAGAAGCAAACAAAGTAATAGCCAAAAGCCAACAAGGCTTTGTCAAAAATAGATCATGCCAGTTTAATTTTATTGCATTCTTTGACAAAGTGACAAAATTAGTGGACCAGAGGAATACTGTCAATATAATTTACTTGGACTTCAGTAAGGTATTTGATAAAGTAGACCATAACCTACTACTAGATAAAATAGAAAAATGTGGGTTAGACAGTATCACTACCAGATGGATTCATATAACTGGCTGACCAATCACACTCAATAATGTGTAGTCCGCAATGGAACTGCCTCTATATGGAAGGAAGTATCCACTGGAGTAGCCCAAGGCTCTGTTTTAGGCCCAGTACTGTTGTGAGCGCTCCTTGTCCACCTCTGGTAATGTCTGATTCTGAGGAGGAGGATCTAGGACCCTTTGGATACCCTGGGACAGTGGGGTTGCCAGCTGATGCAGTTTTTATATTGCATGATAAAACTGTTTTAAAGTAGCGTGAACCTGACCCAGAGATAAGGAGATGTTTGAAGTTGACAGCCTGCCCATTTAGAAAGAATTTATGACTCTGTGGTTTCGCCGGTGAGTTTGGAATGCCTTTTGCACGCCAGAGATGAATTCCAATGTGGAAGAAAGTAAACAAAGAAGTGCTATTTTGAAACTACAAGCCTTTAAAGATAGTATTCTTGGAGTAGCCAGCCAGACCAGAACACCAGTGATCACCACTACTGGTACGATTGAACCAGTCCAAACCAGTAGCATTACATCCCTGAGGAGCACAGGAGGTTAAAGAAAAAGGAGTCCCATCACACGTCATTTGTTGAAGTTTCACACTTGAAACTGTTGGGTATTTTGATTATCATTAATATTATTTGTATTAGCAGAGTTCAGCTGGCTTAATTTGCAGCGGAGTTAGCATGGCAAGAAATAACACGTGGTTCAGAATCCCATTTGTTAGCAATGAATGACCACTTCTTCATAAAGATGAAAAATACAATCTTTACTTACAATTATGTTGATTCATGCAATTGATAGATTGCAGGCAGATAAGTTTACATTCCAGTCCATATTAATAACTTCTGGATGGTCCCATGTGTGAGGATGGCTTTGGATTTCATCTCACACATGTGTCCTCAGCCGAGGACAATGGAACACACACAGAAGAAGGTAGAAGAGGTAGAAGAGCAAGAAGAAGAAGAAGGGGGGGGGCATCTACCCTGCAGAGGTTTATATAGCCTGCAGGGTATCTGCCCCTTTTGGTCATCACACTGGTCAGTTAATTGCAACCTGACCATAGAGATGTGTTTACAAGACAGTGCAAGCATGTAGTAGAGTAGTTAAACCCAACAGAAACGACTTCAACCTTGATTGGAACAGAACACGGTGACATTTTATTTTTTATTTCTTTACTAGAAAAAAGTTGTGACAGATTGCCCTGAAAATACAAACGACTGCTGCCTTGAAATACCATCCGAAAGGCTTATTCAATTTTGAGCTCTTTTTCATTCGGTGACGGGGAGATGGGAGTCAGTTAATCTAGGGCATTTATGGAGCGCCTGTAATCTGAGCCTAATCAGTTTTCTAGGGAAGGAGGCTTTTAAATCTGTCGCTGAAGTTGGAGTTGATTAATGTGCCGGTGGATGCCATGAAAGTTGCAACATTTCGATCCTGTTGGCAATAATTTATTGTGACTTGGTGGGCAGGAATATGAATGATTTGTTGAAAAGCTATTCAAGGTCATTTTCAGACACACAGGAGGAGCATAGAAAACACACTCTCCCACCTCGTTCAAGACAACCAGTCATGACTCTCCAAGGAGTTTAACAGCTAGCTTTGTTTGTTTGTTTGTTTGTTTGTTTATTGGATTTGTGTGCCACCCCTCTCCGAGGACTCGGGGTGGCTCACAACATATCAAAACAATAAACAATATACAGTGGCACCTCTACCTAAGAACACCTCTACTTACGAACTTTTCTAGATAAGAACCAGGTGTTCAAGATTGTTTTGCCTCTTCTTAAGAACCATTTTCCACTTACAAAGGGTCGTTGGTTTATGGAATTCACTTCCAGCAGAGGTCGTGACTGCTGTCAGCCTTGATAGCTTCAAGGCAGGATTAGACAGATTCATGGATGCCAAGTGTATCGGTGGTTATTGAAATGGATGTCCATGTGCCGCCTCTATGTTGGTTGAGACAGGCAGGATTCCCTTGAGTACCATTTGTTGGGAGTCAGGGGAAAGGAAGGCTCTGCTTTCTCTTTCTGCTCAAGATCCCCATGGACAATTGGTGGGCCACTGTGTGACACAGAATGCTGGACTCGATGGGCTTTGGCCTGATTCAGCATGGCTCTTCTTATGTTCTTAAACCCGAGCCTCCGGAATTGCAGCCGAAAAAGGTGGGGAGAAGCCTCTGTGGGGCCTCTCTAGGAATCTCCTGGGAGGAAACAGGGCCGGAAAAGGTGGGGAGAAGCCTCTGTGGGGCCTCTCTAGGAATCTCCTGGGAGGAAACAGGGCCTCCACCCTCCCTGTGGTTTCCCCAATCGCAGGCATTATTTGCTTTTACATTGATTCCTATGGGAAAAATTGCTTCTTCTTACAAACGTTTCTATTTAAGAACCTGGTCACGGAATGAAATACGTTCGTAAGTAAAGGTACCACTATTATCTGCCTCCAAAGTCCCAGGTGATTGGAAGGAAATGGGGATTTTGCAGTATTCTTCCCTTGCCATACCCACCAAGCAACACCCACAGAACTGGTAGTAAAAATGTTTGAATCCCACCAGTGATGTCCCTTCATGTATCTTGATTTGGATGAGCTTATACTTGATTGCAAAGGGGCAAAAGACAGCCCAGGTTTTACACATTGGTTCTCTTTCATACGGCCTCGATTTCAGGCTGTGGTGATGCCGTTATAAATAGCTTGAAAGCTTTTCAATTTTCCTTGCTTCTTAATTAAGTTAACCTCCCAACCAAGTGCCCGGCTACGGCTTTTGTCTCTTCTGACAACTCGTCATCTTTTCCCATCCTGTTGGCTCCAGGTTCCACCAACAACGTAGCACAGGAAGCTTCTCCTAGGATAATCCCTTTCCCTCCCAGCAAAAATAACATTTGCTGTAGTCTCGTCTCTGTGGTTCAGTGTTCTTGCATTTAATGAAAATGCTAAATAATACGTGGGTGATAAGAAGCAGTGAGAAGTAGAGTATCTGGGGAAGCAAGGAGGACATTCTGTATTTAGAATTAACTAAAACAGAATAACAGAGCTGGAAAGAGTCCAACCCCCTGCTTAGGCAGGAAACCCTGTACCAGTGATGGCGAACCTATGGCACGGGTGCCACAGGTGGCACACGGAGCCATATCTGCCGGCACATGAGCTCCCTCTGTACAAATCGATGGTGAGACCACACTTGGAGTAGTGTGTACACTTCTGGTCACCGCACCTCAAGAAAGATATCTCCCCCGGGCCTACATAATTTATGCATGGTATGTTTGTAGGTATGTCTGCTTAAAAATGGGGTTTTCTTAACTACTTTAAATTTTAAATTGTAAATTATTAGATTTGTTATGAATTGTTTTATTATGTTGTGAGCCACCCCGAGTCTATGGAAAGGGGCGGCATACAAATCAAATAAATAAATAAATAAATAAATAGATAGATAGATAGATAGATAGATAGATAGATGATAGATAGATAGATAGATAGATAGATAGATACATACATACATACATACATACATACATACATACATACATACATACATACATAAATAATGGAACTGGAAAAGGTGCAAAAAAGGGCAACAAGAATGATCAAGGAAATGGAGCACCTCCCTTATGATACCAGGTTGCAACGCCTTGGTCTCTTCAGCCTTGAAAGACGGCGTTTAAGGGGTGACTTGATCGAAGTGTATAAAATTATGCATGGGAGAGAAAAGGTGGATAGAGAAAAATTCTTTTCTCTATCACACAATTCTAGGACAATTGGTGGGCCACTGTGTGACACAGAATGCAGGGCTCAATGGGCTTTGGCCTGATCCAGCATGGCTCTTCTAATGTTCTTATGTTCTTATGAGCTGTTGATCTAGCTCAGCTCCAACGTGCAGGTATGTGCTTGCCAGCTGATTTTCAGCTTGCATGGAGGCTCTGGGAGGGCACGTTTGGCTTCTGGAGGGCCTCTGGGGAATTGGGAAGGGCGTTTTCGGCTGGCAAAAGGGGTGAGTTTTGGGCTTGCACGTATTAAATCGCTTTTCCATTGATTCCTATTGGAAACATTGTTTCGTCTTACAAACTTTTCACCTTACAAACCTCGTCCCGGAACCAATTAAGTTCATAAGACGAGGTATCATTGTATACTGTATGTAACTATGTTGGTGTTGCAATACAGAAGCTAACAATGTAAGTTTAGGACTGTACCTTTAAGTGTCATTTGCTGGTTGGCCATAAGAGGGAGCCAAAGATGTTCCTCCTGGGGGAGTTTATACTAGAGAGATTTATATTTGCAGTGTGTATATTTTGCTGTGTGCGATAACCTGGTTTGTAAACCATTATTAGGATTGTATGTGTATGATGTTTGGACTGTGTAACTATTATTGCTTATTTGCCTTCTGCCGCACGAATCCCATTGGCCAGTTAGGTCCCACAGAGTGGGTCTTCTCCGGGTCCCGTCAACTAAACAATGCCACTTGGCGGGACCCAGGAGAAGAGCCTTCTCTGTGGTGGCCCCGGCCCTCTGGAACCAACACCCCCCAGAGATTAGAATTGCCCCCACCCTCCTTGCCTTTCGTAAGCTACTTAAAACCCACCTCTGCCACCAGGTATGGGGGAATTAAGACTTTTTTCTCCCTCTAGGCCGTTACAACTGTATATATGGTATGTTTGTATGTATGTTTGGTTTTTATATATTAAGGGGTTTTAATTTGCTTTTACTATTGGATTTTATTGTATATTGTTCATGATTGTTGTTAGCCGCCCCGAGTTTTCGGAGAGGGGCGGCATATAAATCCAATAAAACTTGAAACTTGAATATTGTTCTATTTTGTACTAAGTCTAATTCCTTGACTGACTAACCCACATTGCTACATTTACTTTGTTTGAAGTTTGTTGAAGGTTTATTATATTACCTAGACATTCTAATAAGGCTGAGCTCCCATCCTTCTCTCCAGCTCTTGCTAGAGACTTGAAAGAAGTCCGCAACTGGGCATCCCCTTGGCAACGGTGATGTCACTGGAAAATCCTTTTAACCATATGCTCGGGTCGTGCTTCATCATAATGGCCAGGTTTCATGTCATATTGCCTCCACTCCAAAGCAATCATCTTTGCAGAGAGAGAAAAACATATAGGATCAAATGAGAATCACTTCTGCCAGAGATTTTTTTACAGAACGTTTAATTATTTATTTTATTTATTTATTATTTAGATTTGTATGCCGCCCCTCTCCGCGAACTCGGGGGGGCTCACAACAAAAAATATAAACAATCGTACAAATCCAAATAAATTCAATAAATTTAAATATTTAAAATAGTTTTAAAAAGAACCCCACTATATTAACAAGCACACACACAAACATACCATACATAAATTGTACGTGGCCGGGGGAGGTGTTTCAGTTCCCCCATGTCTGACGACAAAGGTGGGTTTTGAGAGCTTTACGGAAGGCAGGGAGAGTAGGGGCAGTTCTAATCTCCGGGGGGAGTTGGTTCCAGAGGGCCGGGGCCGCCACAGAGAAGGCTCTTCCCCTGGGGCCCGCCAACCGACATTGTTTAGTTGACGGGACCCGGAGAAGGCCCACTCAGTGGGACCTAATCGGTCGCTGGGATTCGTGCGGCAGAAGGCGGTCTCGGAGATATTCTGGTCCGATGCCATGAAGGGCTTTAAAGGTCATAACCAACACTTTGAATTGTGACCGGAAATTGATCGGCAGCCAATGCAGACTGCGGAGTGATGGTGAAACATGGGCATACCTGGGTAAGCCCATGACTGCTCTCGCAGCTGCATTCTGCACGATCTGAAGTTTCCGAACACTTTTCAAAGGTAGCCCCATGTAGAGAGCATTACAGTAGTCGAATCTCGAGGTGATGAGGGCATGAGTGACTGTGAGCAATGAGTCCCGGTCCAGATAGGGCCGCAACTGGTGCACCAGGCGAATAATATTCCCCTTTACCGACTCTCTCACTGAAATATTTCAGACAGATTTTGGATTCCATTTGTGTAGGCTGAACGTCAAACCAAGGAAGAGAAAAAACAACTGGAGCAGACCAAGGGCAATACAACATGGTAGAAACAGAAGGGGGAGAAAAAGAGGAAATTAATGTGTGAAAATACAAGCTGCATCCAGGCAAACACAGTCTGGTTCTCTTTATCCTTGATGGTTAAGTGAAAACAAAATTAGCAGACACATTCAGAATCAAAATATGGATAAAAATATGTACTGTGAACATTTCGGGGAATTCATTGCCAAGCACAGTCAAGAGTGTTGGGCAGTTGGTTGAATGTAACAACTATTATTAATTCTACTCGTTTTATTTGTATTAGAATGTATGACATCCAGGTG
The DNA here is from genome assembly GCF_031021105.1 of Erythrolamprus reginae. Taxonomy (NCBI): domain Eukaryota; kingdom Metazoa; phylum Chordata; class Lepidosauria; order Squamata; family Dipsadidae; genus Erythrolamprus; species Erythrolamprus reginae. The sequence continues at coordinate 24,212,533 of NC_091961.1, read as the reverse complement.
CCACACTGATACATATATTTATATACATATACATATATTTAAAACAAAATTAAAAAACTCTTGAAACTAAAACCAAACAAAAAGAGCAGGAAAAAGTTCTTAGTGGCTGAAATTTCATTAAACTTTCTTGGCCTATGACTCCTAAAACTACCCACAGTGTATTTCCACACAGTTGTATCTTGTTTGGAAATGATGGTGTCATTTTGTTCGAAGGAAATAAGATACTCAATGACTGGATGCCTCTGAATAGTAATATAAATATTGGGATTTGGGAAAAGGCCACAAAATCTATATCATCAAAGCAGTGAAGGGCTGCAAAAATATTTACTACCACACTGTGGCCTTTGCTAATTTTGTGGATGTGGCTTGCAGGACATGTGACCAGGGGGGTGGCTTAAAGGTCATGTGACTGGTTTAAAGGTGGTCAACTTGACGTCACTCATGTCAAGGGTTTGGGTTAGGGTTGGGGTGCCTGGCCTCTCCTGGCCTCAAAGAGATACAATTTCCCTATCTATTTACTATTACTGAACATCCAAAACATACTATTTAATTCTATGTATATATGCCATAGGTGTACATACACAGGCACACAAAATATACATTGTGTAATGCTCTCTACATGGGGCTACCTTTGAAAAGTGTTCGGAAACTTCAGATCGTGCAGAATGGAGCTGTGAGAGCAATCATGGGCTTCCCCAGGTATGCCCATGTTACACCAACACTCCGCAGTCTGCATTGGTTGCCAATGAATTTCCGGTCACAATTCAAAGTGTTGGTTACAACCCATAAAGCCCTTCATGGCATTGGACCAGAATATCTCTAGGACCGCCTTCTGTCGCACGAATCCCAGCGACCGATTAGGTCCCACAGAGTTGGCCTTCTCCGGGTCCCGTCGACTAAACAATGTCATCTGGCGGGTCCCAGGGGAAGAGCCTTCTCTGTGGCGGCCCCGACTCTCTGGAACCAGCTCCCCCCGGATATTAGAACTGCCCCCACCCTCCTTGCCTTTCGTAAACTGCTTAAAACCCACCTTTGCCGCCAGGCATTGGGGGAATTGAGATATCTCCCCCGGGCCTATACAGTTTATGTATGGTATGTTTGTATGTATGTCTGCTTCATAATGGGGTTTTTAAATGTTTTTAAATTATTAGATTTGTCATGAATTGTTTTATTGTGTTGTGAGCCACCCTGAGTCTATGGAGAGGGGCGGCATACAAATCTAATTAATTAATTAATTAATTAATTAATGGATGGATGGATGGATGGATGGATGGATAAATAAATAAATAATCTACTATACAAACTATATGTGTATGTACACATGCACGAACAGCTCTTCTAAAATTATACACATTCAACCTCATTTACTGCAATAGGAAAAACATACCCAAAGCCCAGAAGGCAAAAAAAGGGGGAAAACATTTCTACTGGTTCTTCATACCTGGCCAAAATTTCTCTACCAGTTTTGTGTACCTGGCCGTACCCGTAGAAGCCCATCACTGTATCGGAGGCACCAGAAGTGTGTTGTGGACAGTATGAAAAATTTGACAAGACACATAAGTTCATTCAAAGTCCAGTCCACTCTTTATTTTTACAAAGTAAATGCAAGGAAGTTCTCCCCACTTTAAAATCTTTGCTGTAAAAGCCCCGTGTACCACACAGGTCTGTTGACAAACGCAAGAAAGAAATTGCATCAAAGCCGTTGGAGATATTATTATTCTGAACAGCATTTGGGGAACAGATGGTGCAATGTGCGTGTTGCTGTTTAGGTCTTTCACCTTTTTATTCTAGTCTTCCAGGTCAGATATTTCTAATCCTGCCCCCGATAATTGGTTAGGGTCTGATTGTGTGTCTTATCCTCAGTAGACTAAAAATAAATTGATTAATTTGGTGAAGATTTTATATCAACCTTATGCTTTCCTTATGCTCCCTTCCTCTTATGATGCAGTGCTCTGGCAATCTGGCCAACATACTGTAGATATGATGAATAAACCTAACATTAATTATATTTGATTGTGTTGATATTATGGTTGCTATAATAAAATATAAATCTTGGAAACTAGATCATTTCATGCCAGCATTTCAAGCTTCATTTTGTGGTTAACGTCCAGCTTCCGGGACTTTTGTGAGTTTGGATGCTATCTGTTTTTCATAAACCAACCCAGAAGGTAGATGAAAGTGTCTATGGAATTGTTGAAAGAAGACATGTTATGGATGCTAGCTTGAATACCAGGATTTAAGGCAGGATAGAAAGCTAAGAAATACAAAAGGCCCCCTGCTTTGAAATGTCCTTTAATTTAGACCAGTGGTTCTCACCCTTTCTAATGCTGTGCCTTTTTTAATACATGTTGTGGTGACTCCCAAGTCCCAACCATAAAATTATTCTGAGTGCCACTAAATATGAAGCTTCAATGGCTGCCACGTTTTGCTTGTGGTTTGTGGCACTTGCCACCAGTGTCAAGTCTGACTTTCTTGAGTCCATCAGCTTTGCTTCTAAAATAGTACCTTTGCTGGCAAATCTCGGATGCTCACTACCAATGGTACCTTTGCTGGCAAATCTCGGATGCTCACTACCAATGGTACCTTTGCTGGCAAATCTCGGATGCTCGCTATCAAAATGGTGTTTTAGTTTCTTCAGCTTCATAGATTTGGCTGATAGAATTCGCAGCAAAAAACATATTGTGTTCCCTCAATTCCTGATGTAATTATTGAGGTAAAGCCATACTGTAAAAAAATCCTCACTATATTTTCTTTTCTTAGCGTTCTTCTCTACAAGATCTGTCATGGGATTGTTTGCTAATGAAAATAATATATAACAAGAACATGGCAAAGTTCAGTCAATGCAGTTCATTAAAGTTTCCTATAATTTACCATCCTCTGTGGTGTTGTTTCTTACATATCTGTTACTATTACCAGGGGATAGTATTCACATCAAACACAGCTGAATATATATATATATATATATAAAACCCATCAGCATCCAGATTAAGTACCCATGGTACAGATATATATATATGTTTTTTTCTGTTGGATCACCCTGGTATATTGAAGGAACGTCTAGGCCCTGGTATATTGAAGGAACGTCTAGGCCCAACCCAGGGCCATTACAAGGCAGTTAATTTTGTTCAGAGCTGACAAACTATATTCTGTATGTATCACATACAGAATGTATAACATAATTTTAATTTTAAATATTCAGCAAAAATATGTAATTATATATATATATATATATATACTATCAACTACTGCAAAATATATATATATATATATATATATTGCAGTAGTTGATGATTTTACAGTATATAATTTTTCATTTGCCCAATAATTATAAGTCATGAAGTGTCGTTTGACCTCCAATACTGCTGCTTTCAACACAGTAGCTTCTCTCTACACATGTATGACTGATCTGTATAAGTATATGGTGCCAACCCTGTTACATGCACCTGTATTTGTATGGGATGTACGAGTAGTGATGGGCGAACCCAACGGTGTTTGGGTTCGGCAAGTTCGGATGAACTTTACGCAAAATTCGCCCAAACCCAAACCCGAACTTGAACCCAAACGGGGAATCCCTCCCACAAAGAGATTCCGGAGGCGGAGCTTTGACGTCACCAGCAAGTTGCTAAGGACGCCAAGGTGGTCACTTCCTGGATTCCATGCAATCCAGGAAATGATCACCTTGGCGTCCTTAGCAACCTGCCGGTGACGTCAAAGCTCCGAATGCCGAACACGACCCCGAACTTTGCCCGAAGTTTGAAAAAAATTCAGGTTTGTGTTCAGCATACCGAACACTGCAAAATTTGGTACGGACCCGAATTGTGCAGGTTCAGTTCACCCATCACTATGTACGAGGGTTGCCCAAAAAGCAGTGCACCACATTTTTTTTCTCAGCCTACAGTAATGATATGAATACAAAACTTTAGATATACATTATTTGAAATGTCAGGAGTGTGTATGTAAATTTCTTCAGACAGATAGCGTAGCTGCATCAGTGTTTCGAAATGGCGTCTGTAAGTGATGTAGGTTACAAACAGTGTGTCGTCATTGAATTTCTCACTGCGGAGAAAGAAACTGTTGAGAACATTCACAAATGTTTGTGTACAGTTTATGGAGAATCTGCAGTCGACAGAAGTACGGTTAGTCACTGGGCACAGAGGGTAGGGTTGAAGAGGTGATTCACATAGTGCAGAAATGGCTTCATGACCAGAACAAGGAGTGGTACCGACAGGGCATACACACCCTTGTGTCTCGTTGGAGGAAAGCCATAGAACGGGACGGAGATTATGTGGGAAAATAGGGAGTGTAGAAGAAACACCATTCTTTCTTGTGTGTAAGTTTCACTGTGTTCAATAAATAATTGTTGAAGAAAAAAAATGTGGTGCATTACTTTCTGGGCGACCCTCGTATGCGATGGGGTTGGCGCCATGATGTCACCCAGCCAGGTACTCAAATGTGGGTATGTCTGCATGTGGGTGAACCTACCTGGAGACATATAGAGGAGTGGTATCTCTGTTCCTAAGACTGAGGAATATTTCCTAAGGAAATATGTGTTTTCGAATGGTTTTAAGCAACTCCTGTGAAAGGGTCGTTCGATCTGCAAAGGGGTCACAACCCACAGGTGGAGAACCGCTGGTTTAGACAAACTTAATATTAACCGCTCCAAACTTGACTGTAAAAAATATGACTTTAACAATCGAGTTGTTGAAGCGTGGAACTCATTACCGGACTCAATAGTGTCAACCCCTAACCCCCAACATTTCTCCCTTAGACTCTCCACGATTGACCTCTCCAGGTTTCTAAGAGGTCAGTAAGGGGTGTACATAAGTGCACCAGTGTGCCTTCCATCCCCTGTCCAATTGTCCTTCCTTTATCTCATATATCATATATATTTTCTTCCTTTCATATATCTTCTCCTCTATTTTTCCATATTATCTTTATATATATTACTTCATGTCTATTCTCTTCCATATGTATTGTGTATTGGACAAATGAATAGATAAAAATAAAATAAATAAATCCAAAAGCCAGGCATCCAGTTGAGTTCCTTATTCATTCGAAGCTAGTATATGAATTGTCCTTGTTTAACTCCCACAAAAATTACAACAGGAAAACCAACACCCCCCAATACTTCAGATCGGAAAACGAGTTCCTTTCCTCCAGATAAATGACATTCTTTCATATTTTAGCTGATTTCACAAGTGGAAAGAACCCTCCGAGATAAATAATCAAACATCTATATCCCCATCACATAGAAAGTTACGACAGACATTTGGCCAAATACAGAAGGCCTGTTCCTGATCCCCATTACCCTTTTCCTCTTTTTATTCGTCAATTAGCATTTCCAATAAATCAAGGAAGGGTGGGAACCCTCACAACTACATGGAATCTCCCTTCTTCCTTTCAAAATGTGTAGAAGATGCGCACGATGCAAGAAAAAGAAAAGCCAACAAGCTTCAAGGTACATGATCACCTATGCTTCCATTATATTTCCTTAAGCTGGTTAGTTTTCACGTGTCCTCAAAACAGTGAGTAAAAATCCTTATAGTAATATCCAGAACGGAGTTGGAGAAACTCAAATTATATGGAGGGGTGCAACTCAATCCAACAATATCCATGCGAATGAGAACTTTATCCTCTCGACTTTAGGTTGTCCCATTTCTTCTTCTTCTGCCTTCTTGATGGCAAGGGAGTCTGAATTTTCTATCGTTCTCAATGTTTTAAAAACAGGCTGTCCTTCATTTCTCCTGGGGTTCCACGGTTTCCATTCAGTTCAATGGCCTCCAGGCCTTTGTTTCTGTTGTCTTCTTTCTCCATCCCTTCCCGCTGTTCCTTCTCCTCTTCTGCTCCGTTCTCCTCCCCGTTCAGGAGGTTTGTGGTAGACAGGTGGCTGAGAAGGCGTCCTTCTTTGAAAGACTCGGCCAGTTCTTTGGCAGAGCACGAAGGTGTATTGGTTTCATAGGTACTATGGAAACTGTTGTAGTCAACCTCGTAAAAGTCCTTCTCTAGGGTAAGGACAGGGGTGAAGCGATGCCCCCAAAGCACTTCTTTGTCCATGTACGAGCTCCGAGCCTGGCAAGTCATTCCTGTAGAAGATGATAAACAAAACAGATTTAGTAGATCTAGTGGACACTAAAAGTGTAGCCTCCCTTGATGCTACAATGGAAAAATATAATGTGCACCGCAATAACAATAAAACTCTACATGGTGTTGTGTATACTCCCGTTCAGCCTGCAGATTTTTCGGATTCCGAAAGGGAAAGCGATTATTATTATTATTGTTGTTGTTGTTGTTGTTGTTGTTGTTGTTTATTAGATTTGTATGCCGCCCCTCTCCGTAGACTCGGGGCGGCTTACAGCAATGATAAAAACAATATACAATGACAAATCTAATAGTTAGACTCTAAAATAACAATAATACATTTAAAAGGTCTAAAAAACAAGAAACCTCAATATATAAAAAGCATACATACAGTCATATCATACACAGAAAACTACATAGGCAGGGGGAGATGTTTCAGTTCCCCCACGCTTGACGACAGAGGTGGGTTTTAAGGAGTTTACGAAAGGCAAGGAGGGTGGGGGCAGTTCTAATCTCTGGAGGGAGCTGATTCCAGAGGGTCGGAGCCACCACAGAGAAGGCTCTTCCTCTGGATTGCACCAAACGACATTGTTTAGTTGATGGGACCCGGAGGAGACCAACTCTGTGGGACCTAACCGGTCGCTGGGATTCGTGCGGCAGAAGGCGGTCTCGTAGATTATGAATTGGTAGGAGGGCCTGATTTACAGACAGAAAGGGAGGAGGCAGGTGACGGGCAGATGCCTTCCAGTTCTAGCGAGGAAGATGTCAGGTGGATTAACCCTTATTTCAGACGCTTGCAGAGGAGAAGAGAACAAGTGTTAGGGAAAAAATATTAGAAGGGGAGGAACTGGTTAATTAATTTCCTCACATCCGGTTTTGAGAGGAAGGGAAAGCTGAGTCGTCAATTCTTGCCATTACAAAATGGGGGCTTCTCTAACCAGCTCCGAGCGTAAGCTATATATTGTGTGGATTTGTTGCCTGCTTTTATGACTTTGGATTAACACTGATTAGCCCACACATTTTAGAATGACTTGTGGAATGTTTTGATATGACTTTCAAGTTACTTTACTTTAATGCTAAAACTAGAGATGTGAAAAGAAGGCGCTGCGTGCAAAAGATGATTTAGGGGAAGAAGAGGAAAGAGAATAAAGTTGTGGTTGTGTTTTACAAATATATGCATTTAGCAATCCTTTATTTCAACTATTAGTTGCCTTAGCCTGAAACCAGAACACATGGCATCGGGCCAAATTACTTACCGGACTGCTTCCTGACGCATGAGTCCCAGTGACCAGTTAGGTCCCACAGAGTCAGCATTCTCCAGGTCACATCAACTAGACAATGTTGCTTGGTGAGACCTAGGGGAAGAGCCTTCTCTGTGGGGGCCCCCGGCCCTCTGGAATCAGCTCCCCCCAGAGATTCGCACTGCCCCCACCCTCCTCGCCTTCCGCAAGTGTCTTAAGACTCACTTATGTTGCCAGGCTTGGGGCCATTAGATCTCAACCGCCTGACCCAACGAATGTTTTCATGGCTGTTGTCTGAATGGGTATGGCTGATTTTTAACACAACTTGGGATTTTAGATTGTTTGCTTAGTTTTAATTCAATTTGCACCCACCCCTCTCCTAGAAAAATGAAATACTTCAAGAAATATTTAAAAAGGCAGAATATTTGTACACTGCTCAAAAAAATAAATAAAGGGAACACTTAAACAACATGGTATGACTCCAAGTAAATCAAAAATTGTGTGAAATCAAACTGCACACTTAGGAAGCAACACTGATGGACAATCAATTTCACCTGCTGTTGTGCACATTCAACTTTGTGCAGAACGAAGTATTGAATGAGAATATTTCATTCATTCAGATGTAGGATGTGTTCTTGGAGTGTTCCCTTTATTTTTTGAGCAGTATATTTTTCCCTAAAGGAGAAACGTGTTTTTAAAGATAAAGACACTGAACTGAGGCCAGCCTTTAGAAATGCAGATTTGACCATCCATTACTCCCAGCAGCAAGGTCTGGACAAAGGTAGGATTAGCCCTCAGCTCCTTCATTGCATCAGCACACTTCAACCAGACAAATAGGAACCCACTTGGACCCATGGGAGTCTGACTGCAGCCAATAGAACACATTTCTTGCACCAGGAACAGGAAGCGCAAGGGCAAGGGCCAAAAGACGGTATAAATAACCCTCCCTCTCTACTCCATTTTTCATTGATTTCATTTCATTTATTCATTTGTCCAATACACAAATACATAGGAAGAAAAATAGACATGTGGTAATATATATAAGGGTAAAAGTGAACTTAGAGGAGAGGATATATGAAAGGAAGAAAATATATATGATAAGTGAGAGAAAGGAAAGACAATTGGACAGGGGACGAAAGGCACACCAATGCACTTATGTACGCCCCTTACTGGCCTCTTAGAAACCTGGAGAGGTCAATCGTGGAGAGTGTAAGGGAGAAGTGTTGGGGGTTAGGGGTTGACACAATTGAGTCCGGTAATGAGTTCCACGCTTCGATAACTCGATTGTTGAAATCATATTTTTTACAGTCAAGTTTGGAGCGGTTAATATTAAGTTTGAATCTGTTGCGTGCTCTTGTGTTGTTGCAGTTGAAGCTAAAGTAGTCATTGACCGGTAGGACGTTGCAGCATATGATCTGGTGGGCAATACTCAAATCGTGTTTTAGGCGCCGTAGTTCTAGGCTTTCTAGGTCCAGGATTGTTAGTCTATTTTCGTAGGATATTCTGTTTTGAGTGGAGGAGTGAAGGGCTCTTCTGGTGAAATATCTTTGGACATTTTCAAGGGTGTTGATGTCTGAGATGTGGTATGGGTTCCAGACAGATGAGCAGTAGTCTAGGATGGGTCTGGCAAAAGTTTTGTAGGCTCTTGTGAGTAATGTGAGATTGTTCAGCTGCCCAGGACATAAAACCCATGTGTTCCTGCCCGCTACTGGGTTGCAGCCAGTATGGCCCAATATGACATCCCAGTAGCAAAAATGTCTGCATGCATGTGTCCATTCATGATTTGGCTTCTGCTCATGTGCGCATGAGATTTCACCGATTTGGGGCTTTTTTGCCGGAAATTGGCAAAATCTTATGTGCGCGAGTATCTTCTTGTGAGTTTGGGCTTTCTGCACATTCGCAGAAGCCCAAACTCATACAGGCGCATATATGTTGGGGACGCGGAGCTGCGGATGCAACTGTTTTGGTAGCGGCAGTGATGGGGAACCCATGTCTGGTCCTGTCCATCAATAAACCATCTTGGAGCCAATCAGCCTCCATGTTTCCAGTATCTTTCTCCCCACTTGGAACTAACCCCAGATGGATCTTAAATTTATCTACCCACCCAGGGGAGGACTGCTGGGAGTTCCTAAGAACCCCTAGTTAAGATTCTGTGCAGTTTAGAGAGCCTCCAAATGCCACTCCTAGCTGGTCCCACCCACCCTGCCCCACCCCTCCCAGGAGTCCACCCGTAGCCTATTTAAGTGCAGGACCATTGCACAAAATTATCCAATGACTATACTAAGCTTATTAGACCAGTCCTGGATTTAGAATAAATAAGGCAGTATAATGTGATCTATGATTGAAAGCCACATTAATTATAACCAAACAGATATTCAAGCCCAGTGAGTAGGTGAAAGTTTGAAACAAAATATGTGGAAGAGATTCTGCTGCTAGAATTCTGAAATAGCTTTCATGCTTTCACAGAATAAATAGTCTCTGAAGTTCCAGGGATGGAACAACAAAAAAGTAATAGCAGGTGAGAAGCTAAGCCCTGAATAACGAAAGTGATACCATTGCTATTACTAGCAAGGAAAATTTTTATACTTTGTTGTGAGCCGCCCCGAGTTCTCGGAGAGGGGCTGCATACAAATCTAATAAATAAGATAAGATAAATAAGGACACATGCGGATACTCGGGGGGGGGGGGGGGGGAGAGAGACGACAGCCTACAGGAAGTTCGGGAAGGCTGTTTTGGCCTGTTTTTGGCCTCCAAAGAGACTCCAAAGCCTAGAGAGGTCATTTTTGTCCTCCCAGAGGCTCAAGGAAAGCCTCCAAAACCGTGTGAGAGCAAACACACAAACACACACACGCCGTGGTGCAGAAAGCTGACTAGGCCACATCTACCATGGTCATGCTCACCCAGCAACCAGGCAGTGAACCTCTTGCTAAAATTTTTGAAGCCCACCCACTCCTTCTAGTGCCAACTGAGCATTGTCCCTTTCTTGGCTAGATTCTCGTGTATAAGCAGGAGCAATAAATGAGTTCAATTTGAACTTCACACTTGATCCTGATTCTTTGCACCTGACAAGAGACAGGCAAACTCATAGCAACGCTGTTGCTGTATTATAAAACTGATTCATGTTTGCTTTCCTTCGCAATCCAAAGAAACCCTCCAAGGAGTAAAAACCCTTAACTAAAAGTCTGTGTTTCAAGCTCATTGTTTGAAAATTGAAAGCAATAAATCTACGAGTGGCCAATTGTCAGCAGAGAAGGTTCTGAAAGCTTGGAGAAAAAGCGAACAATAGCTGCCCCAAATTATATTTTTTTAATGTTCTGTAATTAAATCAGCCAATGCGTTCACTATGCAACATCATGCAGTATTCTTTCTATTTTAGATATACAGTGATCCCTCGAGTTTCGCGATCTCGATCTTTGCGAAACGCTATATCGCGATTTAAAAAAAAATATTAATTAAAAAAACCCCACTTCCGCGTTTGGCTTCAGGACTCAGCTCGGAAGCGGCGCGGCTGTTTTAAAAGGTCGCAGCCGGCCTGGGGGGCTTCCCAGCACCCCCCGAACCCCCAACCTGGGTCTTCCCGGCCGCCCACGCAAAGGGGAAACCCCGGCTCCTCGCTGATGCCCGCCGCTCGCCCGCCCGCCAGCAAGAGGGGGAAGACCCAGGGAAGGTTCCTTCGGCCGCCCAGCAGCTGATCTGCTCTGTAGCGCAGCAGCAGCGAGGAGCTGAATCGGGGTTTCCCCTTTGCGTGGGCGGCGGGGAACGCAAACTCCACCATCTACGCATGCGCGGCCATAGAAAAAAGGGCGCGCATGCGCAGATGGTGTTTTTACTTCCGCAACCCTACATCGCGAAAAATCGATTATCGCGAGGGGTCTTGGAACGGAACCCTCACGATAATAGAGGGATCACTGTATATAGAACCTCAAGTAACTATATGACCAGTTGTTACTGGATTAATTAATTTTTTTCAGTACTGTTGTAACTTTGAATAGTCACTAAACCAACTGTTGTAAGTAGAGGACTACCCATATAATGTCTTTCTTCTTCTTCTTCTTCTTCTTCTTCTTCTTCTTCTTCTTCTTCTTCTTCTTTTTCTTCTTCTTCTTCTTCTTCTTCTTCTTCTTCTTCTACTTCTTAATTTTCTTCTTCTTCTTCCTCTTCTTCTTCTTCTTCTTCTTAATTTTCTTCTTCTTCTTCTTCTTTTTCTTCTTCTTCTTCTTCTTCTTAATCTTCTTCTTAATTTTCTTCTTCTTCTTCTTAATCATCATCTTCTTCTTCTTCTCCTTAATCTTCTTCTTAATTTTCTTCTTCTTCTTTTTCTTAATCTTCTTCTTAATTTTCTTCTTCTTAATCTTCTTCTTAATCTTCTTCTTAATCTTCTCCTTCTTCTCCTTCTTCTCCTTCTTCTCCTTCTTCTCCTTCTTCTCCTTCTTCTCCTTCTTCTCCTTCTTCTCCTTCTTCTCCTTCTTCTCCTTCTTCTCCTTCTTCTTCTTCTTCTTCTTCTTCTTCTTCTTCTTCTTCTTCTTCTTCTTCTTCTTCTTCTGCAACAAAGGGCTTTTCTATTTCCTAGCAAACCATGAAGAAGAGTGAAGTCGTCAAATGTAAACACGGGCATTCACAGACTTTGTTATGCCAAATGAATGTGGATTTCAAATCCATTTAAATATTCTAGAACAAAGCTTTGCAAATGTGCCTTTGCTGGAAATCTCCAAATATTCTTTGGATCGTCAGGTATTTGGCAGATCATCAGACTGCTGTCATTCAAGATCCAGCCTCTCACGAACATGATCTTCAAGGGATAGACAGCATGTGTGAAGTTCTTAGAGGGAGTAATTGGCACATGAAAATGATGCGGAAAATGACTTAGCAGTCCTCAATATGGCGCAAAAAAGCATTTTCACTCCAAGGTAAATTCCAATGAATCCAATGTGATTTTCTCCTGGCTAAATTATATAAGACTTCAGCTTTAGTTCAGCTTATGATTATACATTCATTTAAGTAGCTTGGAAAGCTTTCTTTCCAATTACACTTCAAAAATATGAAGGGCAGATTTGAGGAAGCAGATCCTGAACAGCAAAATTAGGAAGTGAACCTGCCAAGGTTAATATAAGGTTTTTTAAAAAAATGTTTTTGACTCTGACATACTGATATTATGGGGGTGGGTGGGGGTATTTCCATTGGACCATTGTTTGCATTTAAAGCTGTCCTGAATTGACTTTTGGAAAAAAATAATATATTGACATCCAATCATGGTTTAATTCTTGATGATCTATAGAAGAATGTAAAGGAAGTCACCCAATCAACACTTTGCTTCCTTGGCTATTATTCATTCTTTCAGCAACGACATTTCAGAGAATTGTTTTATTAGATTTATAAGTCAAGGGAAATGCCTGACCGGTGGCTTAAACCGCCGGCCGAAATTGCCCCGGAGCAGGGGGATGCTTCTGGCGGCTACACTGAGCCCCGAACTTCCGGTTTCTAGTGAAACCTGAAGTTCGGCTTCTGGCAGCATGCCAGGAAGGCATGCTGCATTCTGGGGGCAAGGGGAGGTCCTTGATCACCCTATTTAAAGGGCGATCCGAGCAGGACCTCCTCCTTGCTTAATGCCCCTTGAGAAGCGAACACCCGCCCGCCCTCCGCTATCAACAGTGTGTCCTTAGGAGGTTGCTTCGGGGCCGAATAGGAATTTTTTGCGGCCTCCCCTTTAGAGGCGGCCGTTTTTTCGCCTATTCCACATGGACGGTACAGATGGAATGGTTAGGGGGTGCGGCACACATAGATGTCAGTATAGGCCTCCCTTTGGTCACTGGGGTTTGGCAGGTTAGGGGCGGAAATGGGCAGTAGAAGCGACTGCGCATGCTCCTTTGGGCATCCTTCAAAGGGTGATGGACTGCCTCTCTCCAGGAACTAGAGGTTGGAACAACGTCGGGGATTGGAGAGAGGATGTCCATGGGAATCACCGGATCCAATTTCCCTTGGGGATTGGAGGGTGAGCTCCTTCTCACATGACTAAGGGGCGTGGCTTGGATCCAGGTGAAGGTAGCTACCTTCACCTGGTTCAGCAAGGAGTTATGCCCAATGTTGCCAAGGAAGTTTCCGGTAGGAATTTCCGCCCCGTTAGTTTTGGCCTCTGCAAGTCCTTAGTTATAGTTGAATTTAGATATTTAAATTTACGTATTTAAAGTTTCGTTATTTAAATTTATGTTAATTTAATAAAATGACCCTTTATTTAATCCACAATATGTCTCAGCGTCTTTACTCCGCTTCCGGGGCAAATAATGTAGCATGCTTTTGTTGAAACAGGACAGTACTTAATTTCCAAGTTAGATCGACTACTGGTTCAGTGAAAGGCTGCAATTTTTTTTACTTATTTTGTGGGTGTGGCTTGCTGGCCATGTGACCAGGTGGGAGTGGCATGACGATCATGTGACCAGGTGTGGCTTAAAGGTCATGTTACTGGCTTAAAGGTGGCCAACTGGATATCTCTCACGTCAATGGCTAGAGTGAGGGTGCCTAGCCTCTCCTCGCCTCAAAGAGATACAATTTCCTTATCTATTTACTGTTACAGAACATCCAAAATATACTATTCAATTCTATGTATTATGTGCCACACAGGCACACAAAAGTATACATCATCATCATCATCATCATTATTATTATTATTATTAATTAGATTTGTATGCTGCCCCTCTCCGCAGACTCAGGGCAGCTCACAGCAATAACAAAAAAACAATGTACAACAAATCTAATATTTAAAAATATCTAAAAAACCCTTATTTAAAAACCAGACATACACACAAACATACCATGCATAAACTATATAGGCCTGGGGGAGATGTCTCAGTTCCCCCATGCCTGATGGCAGAGGTGGGTTTTAAGGAGTTTACGGAAGGCAAGGAGGGTGGGGGCAATCCTAATCTTCAGGGGGAGCTGGGGCTGCCACAGAGAAGGCTCTTTCCCTGGGTCCCGCCAGACGACATTGTTTAGTCGACGGGATCCGGAGAAGGCCAACTCTGTGGGACCTAACTGGTCGCTGGGATTCGTGCAGCAGAAGGCTTTATAGGTCATAATCAACACTTTGAATTGTGACCGGAAACTGATCGGCAACCAATGCAGACTGCAGAGTGTTGGTGTAACATGGGCATATCTCTGCCGTCAGGCATGGGGGAATTGAGATCCTCTTTCCCCCTAGGCCTTTACAATTCTATGCATGGTATGTATGTATGTATGTATGTATGTATGTATGTATGTATGTATGTATGTATGGTTTTTATATTAATGGGTTTTTAATCGTTTTTAGTATTAGATTACTATTGTACACTGTTTTATTGTTGCTGTTAGCCACTCCGAGTCTCCGGAGAGGGGCGGCATATAAATCCAATAAATAAATAAATACCTGGGGAAGCCCATGATTGCTCTCGCTATATATTTAGCTCTCTATTATATATTTAGCTCTTCTAAAATTTTACACATTCAACCTCATTTACTGTGATAGGAAAAACATACCCAGAGCCCAGAAGGGGAAAAAAAAGAAAAAAATTCAAAATTTTTCTACTGGTTCTGCGTACCTGATTGTACTTGTAGGAGCCCATCACTGTACTATATCCTTGGACATGGAATCATGTCAAACTTCAGATAATGAAGGTTTTAAAATCCACCCAGAAGAAAACCAAGTTTAAAATAATTTCACCAAATAAAGGGAGAAGCAGCTGTCAGGATTGGTAAGAGGAGTCCATAGTTTAATCGCCCATCCCCACAGACAGGCAGCTCAAGCTGATTCCAGCAAATTTCAAAGATAGAATCTGCAGTTGATGTCATCACTTTATTAATTTTCCAGAATGCCAAAGAAATAAAGGTAATTGGTTTGGACATAGCATTAAACTTTTTATGAGCCACACTCCTAAAAAGTAATCTTGAGTGACAAGTAATCTTTTTGAAGGGCTGAGTTATGAACATCTTTGTTAAATAAATTGCTCATTTAATTTAGAATCCTGTTTAAAATAGCTGCCATGGGATGGTCCTACACTACTCACAAGTGGATGCATCTTCTAGCTCATCCTAAAGATTGTTAGTCTTTCCCAACAAGTAGACTGCCCAATTCATTAAATTAAATTTCAGTAATGCATGTGAGACCAACAGAGAATATTCTTCACACTTGCTATGGAATTATGGATTATCTGTCTAGGATCATGAATACCTAGAACTATATTGTGTATCTCCACAAGTGTTTTCCTAAAACAAGGAGAAAAAAGTATGCTCAAATGATAGTGTCCATTCCAATTAGCGCTTTTCATTGCTGGTTGATTCTATGGTTGATTGAATTGAGCATGATACAAGAGTGATTTTGGTTCGCAAGAGCTTGTCCTCGAAAAAGCCAGAAAACAAGACATTTTGAGGGAGAAGATACAGTGAACAAGTATAAAGTGTGGAGCAAGTCATCACAAGAGTAAATGTCTCAATATTCATGGCAGTAGGTGGAAAAGGCCTTAAGAAATTTGGAGAGGAGGGATTGCCTAGAGCAGTGTTTTTCAACCAGTGTGCCGCGAGACATAGTCAGGTGTGCCGCGAAGAAGGAAGCTCAGGTTCTGGTCTCGCAACTTTTTGCTGAGAGCCAGAGAGAGAGAAGGTGAAAGAGAGAGAGAGAGTGTGTGTGTGAGAGAGAAATAAATCAAGAGAGAGAGAAGGAAAGCAAGAGAGAGAGAGAGAGAAAGCAAGAGAGAGAAAGAAAAAGAGAGAGAGAAAAAAAAGCAAGAGAGAGAGAGAATGAGAGGAAGGGGGAGAGAGAGAGATGAGCAAAAAGGGGAGGAAAAAAAGAGAAATGAGAAAATGATTGAGACAGAGAAGGAGAGGAAAGAGAGAGAAACAAAAGAGAGAGATAGAGAAGTGACTTAATTTAAAGCATGTATAAAAAGCACCCAAAGAATAAGAGAGAGAAAAACCCACCCCTCACCTATTTTTGGAAATGGTTCAAGAGTGTGTATACACACACACAGGGGGGAGGAGACAGGGATGGAAAAAGAGAGGAGAGTGTCTTAGAGTGTCATTTTGTGTCATTTTGGTTGGTGGTGTGCCCCCGGATTTTGAAAATGTAAAAAATGTGCCGCAGCTCAAAAAAGGTTGAAAATCACTGGCCTAGAGAATAGTCACATAAGGGACAGCATCACCCATAAAGAGCCGGGGTGGTGCAGCGGCTAGAGGGTAGCACTGCAGGCTATGTCAGCTAACTGCTAGCTGTAGTTCAGCAGTTCAAATCTCACCACCAGCTCAAGGTGGACTCAACCTTCCATCCTTCCGAGGTGGGTAAAATGAGGGCCCAGATTGTTGGGGAAAAGAGGCTGATTCTGGAAACCCCTTAGAGAGGGCTGCAAAAGCCCTATATAAGTCTAAATGTTATTGCTATTGCTATAATGCTGGGGTGGGGGTCTCAAAAGGGACCTTCCCCAGTTTCTTGAGTGGTAAAAGGTCAGTGGGAGAATTACACTTTCAGACTCGCAAGATTCTACTAATGTCCTGTAGCTTTGCAATAAAATAGAACTAGATTATCTAGCCATGCTTCCTGCCTAAAGTTTATAATATTACTATTCTTTTCATCTTGGTTGATGTGTGGTTGGGTTGGATTTGGCTTAATGCCAGGAGATTGAGATAGACGGGTGGTCTAGAAACAAGATAGATAGATAGATAGATAGATAGATAGATAGATAGATAGATAGATGATAGATAGATAGATAGATAGATGATAGATAGATAGATAGATAGATGATAGATAGATAGATAGATAGATAGATGATAGATAGATAGATAGATAGATAAATGATAGATAGATATATAGATAGATGATAGATAGATAGATAGATAGATGATTGATAGATAGATAGATAGATAGATGATAGATAGATAGATAGATAGATAGATAGATAGATAGATGATAGCTAGATAGCTAGATAGCTAGATGATAGATAGATAGATAGATAGATAGATAGATAGATGATAGATAGATAGATAGATAGATAGATAGATAAATAGATGATAGACAGATAGATAGATAGATGATAGATAGATAGATAGATAGATGATAGATAGATAGATAGATAGATAGATGATAGATAGATAGATGATAGATAGATAGATAGATGATAGATAGATAGATAGATAGATAGATAAATAGATAGATGATAGATAGATAGATAGATAGATGATAGATAGATAGATAGATGATAGATAGATAGATGATAGATAGATAGATGATAGATAGATAGATGATAGATAGATAGATAGATAGATAGATAGATAGAACTACAATGCCTAAAACACGATCTAAGTATTGCCCGCAACATCATATGCTGCAACGTTCTACCTGTCAACGACTACTTCAGCTTCAATCGCAACAACACAAGACCATGCAACAGATTCAAACTTAATATTAACCGCTCCAAACTCGACTGTAAAAAATATTACTTCAGCAACCGAGTTGTCGAAGCATGGAACTCATTACCTGACTCAGTAGTGTCAACCCCTAACCCCCAACATTTTTCCCTTAGACTATCCACGATTGACCTCTCCAGGTTCCTTAGAGGTCAGTAAGGGGCGTGCATAAATGCACCAGTGTGCCTTCCGTCCCCTGTCCAATTGTCTCTCCTTATCTCATTTATCTTTCCTTCCTTTCAGATTTGTTCACCTATACTTTTATATCTTTTCTTCTATTCGTTTCTTTAGTTATATTACTAAATATCTATTCTCTTCAATGTGTATTATGTATTGGACTAAATAAATAAATAAATAAAGTAAAATACATAGATAGATAGATGATAGGAGAGAGAGAGAGAGAGACAGAGACAGAGACAGAGACAGAGAGAGAATGTGGAGTCATTACAAAAAGATATCTTAGTCCTAAAAAAAGTATAAAGCATTTTGAGAAACAAAACACCACTGGTTTTAAAAGAAACAATCGTACTGTATGTAAAACACATCAACTGTGGGACAACATCCCACCCAACCAGATCACTTCCAACCCAAGCAGGGGTGAAATCCAACAGGTTCTGACAGGTTCTGGAGAGCCAGTAGTGGAAATTTAGAGTAGTTTGGAGAACCAGCAAATACCACTTCTGCCTGGCCCCAGAGTGTAGTGGGAATGGAGATTCTGCAATATCCTTCCACTGCCCTGCCCACCAAGCCACACTATGCCACCAAGCCACGTCCACAGAACCATTAGTAAAAAAAATTGGATTTCACCACTGAACCCTGTCAGCTTCAGGTCTACCTGAGAGAATATTCCAAATTGCAGATAGAGAGGAATTGTACCACTTTAAATGTAAAACTACCTAGTCATGGTGAATATGCAAATTGTAGTGTGGCCTGATTGGCTGACAAAAGTACATCATGCACCTTTGCATTGGTGTGTGGCTTGGCTTGTGGCTTAGTATGGTTTTAGAGTGGCTGGTAAATTAGGTGGTTTATGCTGGATGAAGAATTGTAGCTAAATAATGTAACTGAGAATTGTGAGTACTTTGTATATTAACAACTAGAGAGCTACAGTGTAAATAGTTAGTGTAGGTTTGCTACAAAAGAAGTAAATATTTTCCAAAGAAACTCTGCAGTAAGTTCTTCAATTATCTTCAAGATAAAGGTTCCTTCTATCCAGGTCTGAGGCAGGTTGGTTAGCTGCTGTGGCTATCTGGGTGGGCTAGCTTCTGCAAAATGCTACTCTAACAAACCCAAGACCTGGATATTTTCTGGTACTAACCTAAACTCCAGAATCTTAAAATAATAGAGATGGAAGAACATACTACTGTACAGGAGCTCATGTAATCTTTACAAATTATCAAAATTTGCCTCCTTCAGCAACTGAATGTTTGACAACATGTATGTCAAAGGAACAGCATTCCATGAACCTAGCTGGCCATGTAACCACAGAAGGCTATTTGGACAACACTGGCTACCTCAACTAGGAAACTGAGATGAACACTGCCCCTAGAGGTGGACATAACTGGACAGGTGACACCTTCACCTTTACCTTTTAGGAAAACCAGCACCCACAGTCTGAAGCCTTACCTGTTGCTTCCACCATGCCTTCCAAAATGACGACAATTTCGAACTCTTCTTTCTCCAGCCGGGCACGGGACATCTCCCAAAAGGGACTCTTCTCGTTGATTTCATGCGAAATGATGAGCGGGGATACCAGAAACAGCCTGTCGTCCCCTGTGTCAAATCCCACATTGATGTCCGTTTGGTTCAAGGGGATGAATTCCCCTTCTTTGGTCTGTTTGGATTTAATCATCTTGGCTCGAATCGATGCCTCTACAATGTGGGAATTCCTTAGATCTCCAACTCGGAACATGAGACACAACTTCTCATCCCGGATCGAAATCACAGCATTGTTAGAGAACATGAGGGTCTCTGCCCTCTTCTTTGGTTGGCTGATCTTCACAAACATGCACCCCACCATGAAAGCATTGACTATGGACCCCAGGATGGCTTGGACCAAAAGCAATATGATGCCCTCGGGACATTTTTCAGTGATCACCCTATGACCATAGCCAATGGTGGTCTCCGTCTCAATGGAAAACAGGAAGGCGGAGACAAACCCACTGAGGTTGTCAACACAAGGGATCCAGTCTTCATCTTCTGCATGGTCTAAATCTCCACGGATGTAGGCGATGAGCCACCAAATGAAACCAAAAAACAACCAAGTGATGGTGTAAACCATGGTGAACACAAGCAGGTTAAAGCGCCACTTGAGATCCACCAAAGTGGTGAAGAGGTCACTGAGATATCGGTAGGTTTCCTGGACATTTCCATGGTGAACGTTGCACTTGCCCGTTTTTTCCATGTATCTCTGGCGTGGTTTCTTTATTTCGTCGACCAAAAGACGGGTTCGGTCCGTGGCAATTGGGACATCATCCCGGGCTTGTTTGGGAATCTTCTTTGGCTCTCTGGGGGTGACGCCAATTTCCATATCTTGATTCATGAAGATCCTTGAATCTCCAGCCATGGTTGGGCTACGGAACAGGGAAAAAAAATATCGTAACTCTACCTTATAAAAAATAAGTAGAATTGTTTTCCTCAGCCTAGGTTGTCTCTTGATATTTGTGATTGCAAACCAGGTGGGCTGATAATAGTGTGAACTAACATCGAAAACATTTGCAGAACATCAGTTCAAGGAAAATGGATCCGCATCTTTTCATGAGTGTTTTCAGGTGATTATGGTACATTTTCATGGGCACTTACATCATGATGATTCACTTTATCCGTAAAATAATCTCTACCTCCCTCTTTTGGTTCCTTAACTTTACTAAGTGAAGTGTCAGAATTACCCCTTTCTCCCTCACTCCACCCCACCCCAAAAACCTACTTGGATTTGTTCAGAAAAAATTGCACAAGACATTTTAAAGAATCGTTTTGCTAAATGCCTTAGCCAGAACAAAAGGTATTTCAGAATCTTTTGCAAAGATTGAATGAAAATTCTTCCTAGCTGTCTCCACGGGGATGTACATGGATAGACATTTTGCAGCATTGGTGTTTCCAATGGAAGTGCTGTTCTATGCAGATAGGAAAGCATCTGCTATCTAGCAATCATCTACCATCCGTCCATCCATCCATCCATCCATCCATCCATCCATCCATCCATCCATCCTATTCTGACCTAGGCTTTCCCCAAACCACGAAGCAGACTCCTCACCCTGATAAAATCTCTTTTATTTATTCTCCAGGGAATTTCTCTCCCACAAAGTCTTTCCTCTCCCACAGTCTTTCAAGATAGTACACAATTACCTACCTTTATCAGGCTTGAAGAGTGGCCAGCCCGATATCTTTCTGATGCATCAATACTTGGTAAGAATGCAGGAATAAACTAATTAAGTGAACTAATTTATTTATTGGACTTCTATGCTGCCCCCAGGGGTGGGCTGCTGCTCGGATGAGGGGGGGGGAACGCAGTGGGGTAGCAAAAATGGAGCTCTGCCCCAGAGCACCCAATTTGCATGGAACATGTTTAAAGAAAATGCAGGGCATCCTGCATAAGCCAGTAGTAGTAAAAAATTTGTGATAGTAAAAATTTTGGTAGCCCTTCACTGGCAGCCCTTCTCCGAGGACTCTGCAAATTGTCTTCTGCAAACTCCCTTTCCCA
Source organism: Erythrolamprus reginae (assembly GCF_031021105.1). NCBI lineage: Eukaryota > Metazoa > Chordata > Lepidosauria > Squamata > Dipsadidae > Erythrolamprus > Erythrolamprus reginae. The sequence goes on along the minus strand of NC_091961.1, from coordinate 24,191,092 downwards.
TTCATTCCTCTTTTATTCCCTATGGGAGGGGCCATTCATCGTCCACCTGTGACCTTATTCCCAAGTCAACCCTTGTTCCTCAGCTGTTCCCTTCATCTGGCAACTCTGCACATGCGCACACTGTGAACAGGCTCCAGCTGTTCATCCGCCTCACTGCTGTCTAACTCAAGAGGCAGTGGATAACTGCCAGACAGCCTTGCTCCTCTCTCTGCCTCTGACACAGAGCCCTTATCCAAGCTTTTCCCATCCTCCAAGACTAGCCCATTTTCCTCCCACTGTCCAACTCTGCTGCCAGCTCTGCTGGCCATTGATGGGCCACAACACACCCATCCATATAGAGTCTCGGTAGTGCAGTGGTTAGAGTGCAGTACTGCAAGCTATTTCTGCTGATCACCAGCTGCCAGCAGTTTGGCAAATGAAATCTCAGTAGGCTCAACGTTGACTCATCCTTCCATCCTTCCAAGGTCGGTAAAATGAGGACCCAGATTGTTGGGGGCAATAGGCTTACGCTCTGTAAACTGCTTAGAGAGGGCTGTAAAGCACTGTGAACCGGTATATACGTCTAAATAGAAACATAGAAACATAGAAGACTGACGGCAGAAAAAGAACTCAAGGTCCATCTAGTCTTCCCTTTTACTATTTCCTGTATTTTATCTTACAATGGATATATGTTTATCCCAGGCATGTTTAAATTCAGTTACTGTGGATTTACCAACCACGTCTGCTGGAAGTTTGTTCCAAGGATCTACTACTCTTTCAGTGAAATAATATTTTCTCACGTTGCCTTTGATCTTTCCCCCAACTAATTTCAGATTGTGTCCCCTTGTTCTTGTGTTCACTTTCCTATTAAAAACACTTCCCTCCTGAACCTTATTTAACCCTTTGACATATTTAAATGTTTTGATCATGTCCCCACTTATGCTATTGCTATCCATCCATCCAGTCCATGTATCCATGTGATACAGGCAGCTTGCAAAACCACACTCCCACAAAATTTTGTGGATTTTTTTGATCCACCAAAAAGCCCTCTCTCTACGGAACCGGTTTCTGGTACCCAAAAGGTCGGGGTCCACCTCTCTAAGAGGCAAACAATCATAAAAATATAATTGTAGAGAATTAAAAAGATGTTTTTTTTAAAGAAGAAATTAAATAGAATTAATGCCAATTCTTTGACATTGGCCAAATCAAGAAAGAGAGAGCAAGGATTACAAGAAAATGCTGCTTTATTGTTATATTTCTTTCTCATTCTTTCTCCTGTCCCTGGATTGTTTCTTTTATTTTATTTTTCTGAATACATTTTTCAAACTTATCTTATATATACATTAGGTAGCTAGATGCAAATAAATTTTTAACTCTCCATTCCCTACTTCCATCTGTTTCTGCTCCAGTAGCTGAGCAGTATTTGAAAAACACAGGAGATTTTGCACTTATTAATGGAATCCCTTTATTTTTCAGATAAAAAGAAATCCTGTTATGAAACCTTTCATTTATCTTTGGACCAAAGTGGAGCTCCCATGGAGAACTACTCACCAGCCCCCGTGTACTTCACACACAGAGAAAGAGACACATGGATATACACACACAGACACAGAGACACACACACAGAGAGAGACACAGTGAAAGAGAGAGAGAGAGAGAGAGAGAGAGAGAGAGAGAGAGAGAGAGAGAGAGAGAGAGCACAAATCCTAGGAAAACCTAATCAACCCTCTTAATTCTCTGTCTTTGATCTTATAAACCTGTGGCTAAGATTCAAGATGAAGCAATGTAACTAAGCTGCATAAAATAATATAATTATAGAAATCTATTTTTGAAAAGGACAAATAAATGCCCAAGCCAAATGGCAGAAAAACCAAAGAGAATAAACAGATACCAGTGAATCTCACCAAAGTAAGAACTAGAAATAAATCTCAGGGCCTTCTCAAAAGAAAAGTAAACTTCTTCTGTTAACCTAGCTTCTTCAGTTCGTTGAAACTTTTCCTTTCAAAACCTAAAGACAGGACATTTTCTGTTCATACTTAGTTTTCTTAGAACCATATTTTCAAAGGCATCCACAAATATTCTAAGCTATTTCTAGCTGAATTTCTTTTCCAGCGGTATTCTCAATGGAATAATAATGGACTTCTCCTCTGTTTGGAATTATGGCAAGAAAGTGAATTCTGTTCATTTGCTGTTGGAAATTCTGGAGTTGTAGAACTTCAAATTATTCGGAGGACCCCGGAAGGGAGAAAGAAAGGCTAATTTTTTACTTACTTTAAAAACAGAGCCATGCAAACATCCCAATATCGCTATTATAGAGTTGGAGAATTGATAGAGAAATCAAGGAAAGACACATTGGAGAAAGGAATATATTGTCCAGTCACCATTTTTATTTATTATATTTTATTATTATTTATTAGATTTATAGGCTGCTGTTCTCGTGGACTCAGGGTGGCTTAAAGGATAAAATATAAACAACAATAAAAATTGTACAATACAGTTAAAACACTATTGCTCATGGCCCCAGGTCTGCCAGCATAGATGTATTCTGAACACTTTCCAGAAGGTGAGGAGAATGGGGGAACTGGCTCCAGAGGACCGGGGCCGCAACAGAAAAGGCCCTTCCCCATGGACCCGCCAGTCATCACTGTTTAGCCGATGGGACTCAGAGAAAGCCGACTCTGTGTGACTTAACTGGTAGCTGGGACACGTGAGGCAGAAGACAATCACCTAAATAATCTGGTCCAGGCTACTTCCTCAATTTCTTAAAAGCCCAGCAAATTTGTGTCATCTCTTCAATTTAAGCTGATCATGAGCTGGACTGCAAGAACTGCAAAATTTTGCATTGCATTGTGACGGATGTCAATTGCACAGCTTCCAGCAAGAGCCGAAGTCCTTTTTAAATTATTTTTACCACCTTGGAGTCCCTTGCTTTGGGGTGGGTTCAGGACGACTGAATTGAGCTGAGAGTTTACTGTCCGGATGCCCTTCCTGACACCTATGCTGGGTTCAGAGCAGATATTCTTCTCTTTACGGTCTGATAGAGAAACACCTGATGCTGCCTAGGATTGAATTCTCAACCTTTTAAAGGGAAGATTAGTGTCTTCAACCCTAGGCCACTGCACCGTTCAAGAATTGAACTCCAGTAAGCCTTATTGGTGTAGTGGTTAGAATGCAGTACTGCAACCTGCTTCTGCTGATTGCTGGCTGTAGTTCACCAGTTCAAATCTCACCAGGCTCAAGGTTGACTCAGTCTCCCATCCTTCTGCGGTGGCTAAAATGAGGACCCAGATTGTTGGGGGCAATATGCTGACTCTGTAAACCCCTTAGAGAGGGCTGTAAAGCACTGTGAACCGGTATATAAACCTAAGTGCTATTGCTAGTAAATATGTAGATTGCAACATTAAGGAAGGTTAGCACAGATCCTGCAGAAAACAGGATCAGCAATTCTCCAAATGTATTTGGGTTAGGTTAAAAAAAACACCTTGAAAATACTTTGTAATAAAATAAGGTGCCAATCTAACTTGAAGTGAAAAATCGAAATGGCTCTGAAAGTAATGCAAGGCAAAATATAGAGAGAAACATTCCTTACCTCAATATGAGAGGGAGTGTGATACAAGACATAGGATATTGGCTTGGACTCTTAAACTCCTGAATTTGAAGCTTGTCCGAGTCATTGACATT